>NW_022196900.1:6558634-6562811 GCF_008632895.1 Mastomys coucha
AATCCGCCTGCCTCTGCCTCCCAAGTGCTGGGATTAAAGGCGTGCGCCACCACTGCCCGGCTATTCTTTTAAGAATACTGTTACATCAGTGTGAGGGAATTAAAATGATAATCCAAAGATTGGAAAAGATGCTTTGTGGAAGAGTACTGGACATGAAGACATGCTTAGAGGAAACAATTCTTGAGGTTCTTTGGGACTTCGGAGGCATAGGAGCCCCAGAAGGCTCCATCTTCTTGGCTCAGGTTGGTTGGGACCCCTGAGCATGGCCCGAGCACCTTCCAGACTGGGGGCTGCTCTGTGAGAGGCACTTAGCACAAGACTCCAAGTGATGGTTGTTTGGTGTACTTGCTATGTTCTGGGGTAAGGGTGAGAAGGGCTTTTGGGCTACTCTAGAAGGGTGGTCAGACATAAGGAAGAGTCACACGTAGAAAGAGAAATGGGGGAAGGGATTTGTCTCGGAGTCTGCTCTGTAATTCCTGTTTGGTCTAAGCTTTCCGGGTCCTGGCTGGAAAAGGTGTGTGTGTGTGTTGTGTGTGTATGTGTGTGTGTTATGTGCATGTGTGTGGTATGTGTGGTGTGTATGGTATGTGTGGTGTGTGTGGTGTATATGCAGGGATGTGTGTATGTATGAGTTATGTGTTTGTGTTGTATGTGGGGTATGTGTATTTGTGTGTGGCATGTATGGTTTGTTTGTGTGTAGTATGTGTATCTGTGTTCATAGAACGTGGGAAGGTAACAGCATGAAGAAGAGCCAGTTAATATGGATTAATCACCTACTGTAAACATTTAAGAAAAAAACTTAAATGAGAAGGTAAGTGCCCTCACTAAGTATATGGACCAGGCTTCCCACCTGAGCCCAAAGTGTGAGTGCAGCCCCTGTCTGTCTCAGCAGCTCTGCAGGCAGATTTCCTCCATTACTGTTCATTATAGCCATAGGTCCACCTTTGCCTCAGGTAAAGCTTCAAGAGGCTATGTTTCCCAATCCATAAAACACAGAGATTCCCCCTTGGGGTTCCGGAGGGGGTTCCTGCTATGGCAAGAAGTCCTCCCATTTTCCCATGCTTCATTTGGGACTTTAGAGGGACATCTTGCAGGTGCTCAGCTGGCCTCATCGGGCACTCTCCGAGCCACTTGGACATCCAAGAAGCCCCAGGATTTCTGCCTGCTCTGACTTAAGTCCTGGGTAGGAGGGAAGCAAGCTCCAACCTGCAGGTCAACCCTGGCACACAGTGGGACTGAGGGCCTGCTGCCATCCTTGGCACCACTAGGATTAAAGTTGCCAAGTGGGCTTGAGTTTGAGCATGTTGGAGAGCAGAGAAACCTGTGAATATAACACTGCCATCAGCTGGGCCAGAGGATCCTAGTGGCCAGCAGCACAGCAGATGGGGAGATGAATGTAAATGCTGGGCCCAGGAAGTGGCCCCTGTGGGAAAGATGGCCCACTGTCTAACACTACAACCAGGCACGGCACATGCTGCCCAGGGTGTGGGGATGAGCTTTCATCAGGGGACTTCCCTTCGAGATCTCAGGACTTGGCTAAAGGGTTGTGGTAAGGGTCGCTTACAGTAACCAACTCCTTTGTTCAAATGGGGAAAGGAGCCAGTAAACATAGGGGGCTTTTCTGGAGTTCCATGTTGGAGCCGGTGGTAGAACCAGACTGGAACCCAATGCATTACTCTTTCCATTGCTCATATTGCTCCATCTTCTTGGACTACCATGAAATTAAGAAAGGTCCATGGTACTAAGGGATCTGTTTTGTTGTCAATGAATTTGAGCCTTTTAGGTTTTCTATTAACCAGGGCATGAATCAACCTTATACTCCTCAGAGTAGAAATTAGACAAGATCTGCTTTCCTTCCTACTAAACCCTTTCCTACTTCTAGGAAGTTCCTTGAAACTGCCAGGAAGAGTGACTAGAAGCCAACTGAATAAGCCAAACCTCTGTCTCTGCCCCAGAGCATTCCCACTGGTGCTATGGTGTTTGTACGCCAGGGCCTTCTTCCCCACAATGCCTTACATCTATTTCATCTTTCTGTCTCATACACAGACCTTTTCCTAAGCCATGACATCCTCTCTGATGTGTGCTACAGACTTTTCCATAGGAGGCACGCTGACGTTTAATTAGTAATCTCCAACAGGATTCCTTAAATATTTCCATTCATGACCCCTTCCTGCCTAAGACAATGTGTGTGTTTAATTTGTTTTTTTTAGTCTGAGACAGAGTTCCATATGATTTAGTCTCAAACTCACTTGTTGAGTTCTGACTAGCCTTGAACTGCTGACCCTCCTGAGTGTCAGGATTATGTGTGTGCCACCATGCTCAGCTTCACTTGAGAAAATGTTAAGATATTCTTAATAAGTTTCTATTTTTGTAGTAAGACACTATGGCCAAGGCAACTTCTAGAAGTGTTTAAACCAGGCATGGTTCCCAGCACTGGGGAGGCAGAGGCAGCCAGATCTCTGTGAGTTTGAGGCTAGCCTGCCCCTGATCTACAAAGTTTCACCCCAATGAAAGCTACACAGTGAGACCCTGGTGTGTGTGTGTGTGTGTGTGTGTGTGTGTGTGTGTGTGTGTGTGTGAGAGAGAGAGAGAGAGAGAGAGAGAGAGGCAGAGGCAGAGACAGAGAGAAACAGAAAAACACAGAGAGACACAGAGAGAGACAGAGGGAGACAGAGACAGAGAGAGACTCAAGCTAGCAGCTCAAACAGCAATTTAAAATTCATCTAGCACAATGTAATTCAAAGTTGCAGTCATTTGACACATGTTAAAGAATGAGGGTAGGAAATCCTGTCTTTATTGTTTGTAATTAAACCATCAGAATTTCATTACAAGTAGAGGACTTGGTCTATACAGAGTAGACATTGCAATTGACAGCATAGGATGGCTGGAAAGCCAAGCCAAGTGTTTCCAACGGCCTTCATTGATGTTGCATGGTGGGAAAGCATCCAAAGATGCTGCAGAACCAAGGCTGTAGTGAAGTTGCAACATGCAACATGGCAAGTCCAGCCAGAGATACCTCAAATCTGTTGCATACTGGACTTTTAATTAATTTTTGGTTGCTACAGGCCCAGAAATGTTTTATTGTTGCCATGGTTTTCACAATCCCCAAATTCAGTTACATGATCCTATATGGGGTTACAACACAGAGTCTAAGACACGGAGATCTGACATCAGTTTCTTAGACTGTTTTGCAGTTGTTGGCTGCATTTAGTAGGTCCTCCAACAGAGTATGGCATGCAGCAGAAAGCTTCAGCACCATCTTCACTCTAGTTAGTAAATCTCAGCCCAGAGTATGATGGCTAAGTTGAAGAAAGAACATATCCTTTACTTTGTTAGCAGTCATTAGTAGAGCCATTGTCTGAGGGGTCAGAAGTGTCTGGCCCCTCCTCTACAGTGAGAGGCGAGCTGTGCTCTGCCCATCACCCAACATCCTGCCTGGTTTCGCTGGGTCAGCTCTTGATCCCTGAGGATTCAAAACAGGGAATCTCTCCAGCAGGTGGACCCACGGTGGAAGTAATGGTTGGGATTTCTGGATGAGTCTCCCACATGCTCAAAGTTGTTCAAGGAAGTAGGAGAACTAGATTTTAAAAGTCCCTAGTGTGGTAGTTTTAATAGGAATGGCTCCCATAGGCTCACTCATAGAGAGTCTATGTTTAGCTCATAGGGACTGGTACTATCAGGAGGTGTGGTCTTGCTGGAGGAAGTGTGTCACTGTGGAGGTGGGCTTTGAGGTCTATGCTAAAGGTACGCCACTGTGGTACAGAGTCAACTCCTGCCTGTGGCTCAGGATATAGAACTCTTAGCTCCTTGTCCAGCACCATGTCTGCCTAGATGCTGCCATGCTTCCCATCATGATGATAATAGACTGAACCTCTGAACCTGTAAGCCAGCCCTAATGAAATGCTGTCCTTTATAAGAGTTGCCTTGGTCATGGTGTCCCTTCAGAGCCATAAAACCCTAAGGCACTTAGGCTGAGGAATTTTTCTCAGAGTGCAGTGTTAGCTAAAGTCCAAAACTATTTTGAAGATGTCATTTGCTGATGAATAACAGCATGGCTAGATATAGACTTTTGGTTTATAAAATTTTCCTTTCAAACATTTAAGTTTTTCCACTGATTCAGCAGCGGCCATTGCTGCTGCCTCCTCCTCCTCTTCCTCCTCCTCCTCCTCCTCCTCCT
>NW_022196900.1:6562935-6588584 GCF_008632895.1 Mastomys coucha
GCTGCTGCTGCTGCTGCTGCTGCTGCTTTAATGTGAGTCCAGCCTGGCTCTTAATTTACAATCCTCCTGCCTCAGCCTTCAGAGTATTGAGATTACAGAAATGCACCCCCTACGCTCAGCTCATCAATTTTTTTCTTGACTTTATTATTTTGCAGAGTGAGGTAAAGTAAGGAGTTTTTCCCCCCTCTTTAAACCCAACACTTTTATCCTGTTCTCATTTGCCTATAGTAATTTTCTTTTTCTTTTTCATTTTAAGCGCATGCCTGGGGCTTAATACAGCTCTGTCAACTAACTAGTTGAGAAACTTCGCTGGATTATATCAAAGCGTGTATCTCATTTATTTAATGTTGCCTGGTATCCCGTAAGCCCGTTTGATCTGAAAACTGTGCTGTTTGTTCGGGTCAGGACATTTTATTCTACTCTTTCTTTGATTACTGCTCCTCCATCTGCCGCTCTCTCTCTTTGATACTAATATCTGGCTCATCATGCCTGTCATTCTTATTTTCTCCATTCTTTTCATGGGAGCTTTGAAGAACGCCTTCCATTTGTCTCCAGCTTCATTGAGATAGACTCTCTAGAGATTTTAAACCTCACAAATGTGTTTTCCATCCCACAGCGATGGCTGACGGGGCTTCCCTGCTTGTGGACACGACTGCTTCTCTGCTCCTGTATCAGCAGGCTTTGTGAAGACTGCGACCACAGTCTTCCTGAGATTAAATGTTCTCTGGATGCTCTGACGTCATCTCCTCCTGGCTCACATCTGAGCTAATAGCCTGTCCCTCAGCCTCCTTCCCAGCTCTTCCTAAGCTCACCTTTGGATTGACGGAATACTTTGTCCTGGGCCTCTAGTTTTCTTTCTCTTATCTTCGCTCCAGGGGATCCAGTCCACAGCCAAGTGAGAAACACCATCTTTCTGCTGAGTCTCTTGAATTTATACCTCTCATTTGGGGATGAAGCCCAGTGGTTACAGCACTTCCCTAGCATGCCTGGGGTCCTGAGTTAGACCCCCCCAGTGCTAGGGGAAAAGTTGAAATGTATGTCACATTTTCTTTTGTTCCTAGACTTGTAGACTTCTACATTTCCACTTGGCCAGTTCCTCCTGGAACCTAAATGGGTGCATCTCCTGTGTACCATGAGTAAAAAACAATGTCAAATTCTCTCCCTCAAATGGATTCCTTTTCATGTTATTTCTGTTTTCACTAAAGGCCTTAAATATTTCATCGTTCAAGACCAAACACAAACATTTCCCCTTATTTCTGTCTTTTCTTTATTTCCCCAGTTAATGCATCTTAAGACCTGCTGATTCTCCTTTCAATGTGGAGCTGAATTTATTCCCTCCTTCCACAGTCCATCTTTGCAATGGCTGCCCTGCAGTACCCTCCACAAATTAATTTGTCCAGTTGTAGTCTGAGGAAGGTTAAGCCGTGAGAGAGAGGGGGAGAAGAGGGAGACAGAGAGAGCACACTTTGAAAGATAGGAACTAATGTACAAAGCTAGATCATGAAAAAATTCCAGCCAATCTGTGGTGGTTCTTTTAATCCTGGCACTTGGGAGGCAGAGGCAAGCAGATCTCTCTGAGTTCTCTGGTCTATAGATCAAATTCCAAGATAACCAGGACTACCCAGAGAAACCTTGTTTTGAAAAATAAAAAGGAAAAAAAAAAAAAACGAAACAAATGTGTGTGTATGTGTGTGTGTGTAGAGAGAGAAATATTGATTACTGAAAAATAACAAATGCTTGGAACTGACTCAAGGAGTGGAAGATCTGAACTGACCATAACAAAAAGTATTCTGAGTTAAAAAACAAAAGACCTAAAATAAAACTTTCCCATTAAAAAGCCAGATGCTTCACTGGTGAATTCCACCAGATATTTAATGATGAATTAACACCAGTACTTCATTAATTGCCCCCAAATGAGGACATTCACTTCCAACTCATTTTCCAGGACCAGAGTTACCTTAATCCCTAAATAAGACAGCTATCATAAGAAAGCCACACACACTGTCCCTTACGAATGTAGATGCAGAAACTTGAGAAAACACTGGAAGAATGAATCTAGCAATATATAAAAAGGATTCTATAACATGACCCAGTGATTTTATTCTAGGATCACAAGGTTTCTTCAACACATAAAAATCCATCTATTTTTCAAACATGAAACTCCTCAATCATCTCAGAATCAAAAAAGGAACAAAGATCCTGTTAACAATAATAATAATAATAATAATAATAATAATAATAATAATAATAAAGTCACTCAAGAAGCTAGGGATTGGAGGGATTTTATCAAGTTGACAGTAGACAGCCACAAAAACTTGCAACTAATATACTGTGCAATGATGAAAGATGCCAAGCTTTCTTCTGATAACAGGAACAGGATAAGAATGTGCGCTCTCAACATAATAACACTGGATGTTCTAACCAGGGAAAATTGGCGAGAAAGGGAAATAAAAGACGTCCAAAGTAGGAATGGAGAAAGTAAAACTCACATGATTTATATCCAAACTGACATGAACTAATATATAGGAAACCTTAAGGAGGAGGAAGCCAAAAAAAAAAAGAATCTATCAATGATAATAAATAAGTTCAGTGAGGCTGCTCACCAGATACAAGATCCAGGTACAGAAATTCACTCATGTTTTACATGCTACCAAGGAAGAATACAAAACTAAAAAGCAAACAAGACCCCCACAAAACAGAAGACAAAGAGCAGTTTGGTTTATTGTAGCACCAAAAAGAATAAAATCAATAAATTTAGAAAACAATGTCGGTGGCTGGTGAGATGGCTCAGTGGGTAAGAGCATTGACCGCTCTTCCGAAGGTCCGGAGTTCGGATCCCAGCAACCACATAGTGGCTCACAACCACCCGTAATGAGATCTGATGCCCTCTTCTGGTGCGTCTGAAGACAGATACAGTGAATTACTGCAGAGCGAGCTGGGCCGGCAGAGGTCCTGAGTTCAATTCCCAGCAGCTACACACGTGATGGCTCATGGCCATCTGTACAACTACAGTGTACTCATACACAAAAAAATAAATAAAATGAAATAAATCTTTGAAAAAAACAATGTCAACAAAAGAAATACTAGTACAGCGATAACTATAAAATATCATCAAATGAATGTAAACATCAGCAGAAACAGCCTGTGTTCTCAGACAGGAAGGCTACATATCGTTAAGATGTCAGTCTTCCCCTGTAAGATCTATAGCGTCAATATAGTCTTCCTTCAAAACCGCAACCAGGTGTTGTTCAGGACTGGCAACCTGATCTTAAAGTTGATGTGGAAGTGTAAAGAGATCAAAATAGCCAAAGCAATCTTTAAAGGAAGTAAAAGGTTGGAGAAACCATATTTCCTAGCTCTAAAACTTAACAGGAAACTACAGCAATCAAGACCATTAAAGCAGGAAATGTTGGCCCATGCCTGTAACCCTAGCGTTTCGGAGGTAGAAGCAGGAGATTTGGGAGGTTTTGGGTCATTCTCCATAATTTAATGAGTTAGAGGCCAGACTGGGCTCTGTAAGACTAATAAAAGATAAGACATAACATGGACTATAGTTGGTGATGCAGAAATAATTCTCAATAGTCACAGGGATTGATTCTTTTAGTTATATTTTCAAAACTTATATTTGTGTGTGTTTGTGTACATGTATGTGCCACTACATGCATGTGGAGGTCAGAAGACAACTTACAGACTTTATCTCTCTTCTTCCACCATGTGGGTCTAGGGCTTGGTGGCTGTCTTAGGGTTTCATTGCTGTGAAGAGACGCCATGACCAAGGCAATTCTTATAAAGGACAACATTTAATCGGGCTTACAGGTTCAGAGGTTCAGTCCATTATCATCACGGTGGGAGCATAGCAGCATCTATCAAGCCTGGTGTTGAAAGAGCTGAGAATTCTATATCTTCATCTGAAGGCAGCTAGAAAACTGACTTCTAGGGATCTAGGATGAGGGTCTTAAATCCCACGCCCACCAAGACACACTTCCTCCAACAAGGCCACACCTCCTAATAATGCCACTCCCTGGGCCAAGTAGATTCAAACCTTCACAGTAGCAAACTACTGATGAGCCCTTGGCTCAAATTAGCTGATTTTAATTGACAAAGCTAAAAGTGGGTATATTTATGTTATAGCACATGCCACTTCAAGGTTGATGGAACTGTGGAAAACTAACAGGTAATTAATGTATCCGTGGTACCCAGAAGCATCTCTAAGTGGAACATTTTTAAATCAGTACTTGCAAGCAGATGGACCACTGAGTGGCCATCACTGTGTTGTAAGAGGTGGATGAGGACAAGCTGAACCTCTCTTCCTTCCCTAACTGAAGGTTTGCATCCTTTGACTCTGAGTAGCTCCTCTCTGCTCCTCAGTCTCTGACTGCTGCCGTCCCTTCTAGTCTCTGAGGCTTCCCTGAGGAAGCTTTGTCAGAGCCCACTCTAAATGAGACCGTGTGATATCTGACTTTCAGTGTCTGCCTTATTTAGCACGATGTCCTCCAGGTTCACGCATGTTGTCACAAGTGACAGGATTTGTTCCCTCTTTGAAGAGTTAATAGAATTGTGTCCCTTGCATGGATCACTTTCTCTTTCCCACTCATCTGCTGATTGGCACTTAGGGTGACCGTGGCTTAACTATTGTGGTAATGATGCAGTGGCTGAAGGAGTGGGAGTATGTTTTGCACATGCTGATTTAATTTAGACAAATACTTAGAAGTTACATTCTTGGATCACTGGGTAATAGTATTCTAATTTAAAATATTAAGGAAACATTGCATGTCTCTTGTAGCCCAGGCTAGCCCTGAACTCAGTAAGTGCCAAGGTTAACATTGATGTAACTTCTAGCTATGGAGTTCTGGGATTACAGGTGGAAGCCACTATACCTAGCTCTATTCTAAAAAGGTATGAGAAGTGTTCAAACTGCCTCTCATAATGGCTGTACTGATTTACATCCAATTACTTTCAATGATCAATTGACAAGTTTCCATTAAATTTAAGCTCAATATGGAAAGATGTTATTTCAGTAAATGTTGTGGTAACAACTTGTAGAATAATTAATTTGAACTCCCACCAAATTAAAAAAAATAGCTCAAATTAAATGGAAGAGATAAAATCATGAGACATCTGTTTATTTGTCAATTTATTTATTATCTTAAAATTGTGTGTTTGTATGTGTGTAGAAGTGCATGCATGTATGTGTACATATGTACAGCCCGAGGTCTATATCAAGTGTCTTCCTCTGTTACTCTCCACGTTGTTTCTGGAGACACACTCCCTCAGTTGGCCCAGAACTCACTGATTAGCTACACTGGCTGTCTGGCCAGCAGGGTCTGTGGAATGCACCTACCTCCATCCATAGCTGTGGCATTACAGATGTGCATCACCATCCCTGCTACCTTCATATGTGCTGAGGATTTGAACTCAGGCCCTTGTGTTTACGCGGCAGGCCCTTTACCAACTGATCCATTTTCCTAGCCCCTATAAGACTTTTAGAAGAAAATATAGGTCTAATTCTTGCCATCTTTTTTTTTTTTTTTTTTTTTTTTTTTTTTTTTTTTTTGGATTTTCAAGACAGGGTTTCTCTGTATAGCCTTAGCTGTTCTGGAACTTACCCTGTAGACCAGGCTGGCCTCGAACTCAGAAATCCACCATTGCCCAGCTCTTGCGACCTTTTTATAGAGAGATGTAGTTTGTAGCCCTGTAATGGTAAATTTTAATATAAATGTATGCAGTAAATTACTACAGTGACTGTTTTTCTTTATCCTATATAACACAGAAAGACTAAGATTTATTTAATCAAGCTTTATCACAACACCTGGACAGTCATTGATCTATTTTAATCCTCTACGCTAATCTGGCTACCTCTCAGCCAAAATTCCCAAGATACCTTCATTTTAGTTTTGGTCTGGCTCTCTGAGATTTCAGTTCTCTCTCTCTCTCTCCCTCTCTCTCTCTCTCTCCCTCCTCTTCCTCTCTCCCCTCCACTTCATCCCCTGACTGGAGGAAGCTCCACTCTGTTCTCTCTTCTGCCTAGCCATTGATTGATCAGCTTTTATTGACAAGGCAGAGAATCAATAGTAAGCATTGTTTACACAAATTTGAGACAGGAGATTCTTGCAGAAGCATTACCATGTCCAGACTGAAACAAGATAAGAGGGCAGAAAGTCAACATTTGAATAACACAAGGATAATTTTTATACCATTTACAAAAATATTGTGCTTACAATAGTCCATTATCCAAGGAAGTCAGGGCAGGAACTCAAGGTAGGAACCTGGAGGTAGGAACTGATGCAGAGGCCGTGGAGGGGTGTGGCTTACTGACTTGCTCACAGGCCAAGCTGGTGGGGTCAGCTTCTTAGTTGAGAGTCCCTCTTCCCAAATGACTCTAGCTTGTGTCAAGTTGATAAAACTCTAGCCAGAAAAACTATATTAACATACAATGTTTACAGTGTACAAATCCATACTGATGTTTAAAACACGCATAGCTTCCAGGGACTGAGGAGGGAAGGAATAGTCTGGAGTAAGATGGTGGTGATGACCACATGGCCTCACGAGTATATGAAACCAAAGCTGTGTACTTTAAAAGGTGAGGTTTTAGGTGTGTGAATTATATCTTAACTTAATAACACATGGAGTAGGCTGGGGTGGTGACCCAGCGGCAGAGCACTTGCCTAGGACACACTTGCCCCCAGCACAGCAAAAGGGAAAACAGGAGGATGACCCCAAAACAAGAACACAGGGAGTGAAATCTGAGAGTCTGCAAGCAGCTTGCAAAGCCCCGGCCATAGGCCCTCACAGGAGAAGGGGCACCCAGTTTACACAGCCAAGTGTCCTTCAGGATGAGAGGACTAGACAGAGACCATTGGGTCCCACCTCAGCACGAGTCCCTCTGCTGAGCATTCTTGCCCAGTGTTCCTAGAACTTGAGCTTGTTTACGCCTTTGCCTAGGAAATCATGTCTCCTTAAGTCAACCCCTTGGCCTTAAGCTCAGTTTCTTGAGATTTATTTATTTATTTATTTATTTAAATCTCATGGTGCAGGGAATTGAACCCATGATCTTATATATTCTAGGCAAACGGTCTGCCACTGAACTACACCCCCAGTCCTGTAGAGCAGCTCTTCATTCTGAGGGAGGGAAGGAGGGAGGGAGGGAGGGAGGGAGGGAGGGAGGGAGGGAGGGAGGGAGGGAGGGAGGAGAGGAGGGAAGAAGGGAGGTAGAAAGAGACTTCTTCTGGTACTGGTGCTGGCCTAGGCACAGAGCATGTCCATTCTCTTCCTGGTGTGACAGATTCTCAGTCACCAGGGTCCCATGACCAGTCTTTGTGTTCAAAATGATCTCACTGCAGCCAGGAGCCTGAATGGCCTTCATCAAAGCCAGTGATAAGTATGCATTGCTATGATGCATTTTAAAAGCAGAGCAACCATGTGTGTTCTTGCCTAGATCCTCCCCATAGAAGGAGACACAGGAGCAGCAACCCGATCAGGAAGTCCCCTGAGCCTTTCAATGTGAAGTCCCAGCCCTGTCCACTTTTCCTGGAGGGCAGGCCCTGCCTAGCTCTGCACTCTTTGTTTGCATACTTTGATCGTTTTGTTTTGAGACAAGATTCCTTGGATAGCCTCTGCTACCTGTAATTCACTTTGTAGCCAAGGATAACCTTTACCTCCTGATCCTCTTGTCTTCAGCCCTTGAATGCTGGCATTATAAGCATTGGCTTCCACACCCAGATGTTTCTGTAGAATTCTAATGAATTAGGTTGCTAGAAGCTTCTAGCGGACTGTCATTATAGCCCTTTAAACAGACCCAGCTCACCACACATTAGGCCTCACAAGGCTCTGTGCCCTATCTCTGAACTTGCTCCAGCCCCATCCAAATTGACTACCTTAGTCCTCCATCTCCCCCACTGCCCTGTGTCCACCCTACCACTGCCCCAGCATTTCATCCCTAAACTCTGCCCTTTCAGCCAGTGACCAGGCTTTGATTTTTTTTTTTTTCAAGACAAGGTTTCTCTAAGTAGCCCTGGTTTTCCTGGATCTTGCTCTGTAGACCAGGCAAGCTTTGAACTCATAGAGATCCACCTGCCTCTGCTTTCTGAGTGCTGGGATTAAAGGTGTGAGCCATCACTGCCCAGCTCAGGTTTTGAATTTTTAATTGACATTTTTCATTCGTTTATTTGTGTGTGTGTGTGTGTGTGTGAATGTGAACATGTGTAGAGGTTAAAGGATAATTTTCTGGAATGGGTTTTGCCCTTCCTTCTTGTGGGGTCTGGGAATCAGATTCAGATTGTCAGGCTTGGAGCAGGCACCTTTTATCTGCGGAGCCATCTCCCTTAGCCATAACCAGGTTCTGAGCAAGCGGTTCCAGCCCTAATCTTAGTATTCAGATTTTCCGGGCACTGTTACCACCCACAGCAGTCAGCCCTCACACTCTGCTCAGCTTTGGTTTGCTTTGTACTGTGGGGAGGGGATTCCAGTCTCACACGGTATGTGCGCCTCCGAAGTGACTGTGTGTATCATCGGCTCTCTTTACATCACCAGGGCAGTCAGGTTTCCAAGGTGGCCAGGGGATCTGCTCTCAGATCTCAAGGTTCGAGGGGTCTGAGGCAAGTCTTGTAGGGACAGTGGCATCTGGAGAATAGGGTGGAGAAGGGACGCTCTGAAACTCCTGCACTGTTTGGGTCCATTCATGAGAGGCAAAGGCTCAGCCTCCCTTCCTTTCTGACCCTGAGAGCACCCCACTGCACAGCCTCTGAGACTTCCACGCTTCCGGTGCCGGCTCCGTGCCAGGCCCTCTCCTGCCTGCTGAGTCAGAGAAGAATCTGCCCTCCTGGGCCCCCAAGCTCATGAAGCCTAAGCCAAGAGAGAGGGCCACCTGTAATTAATAGATGCCACTTAAAAAAAAATCAAGACACTTCACCATGTTCTAGGAAAATGTACACTCAAAGTGATTATAGCTCTTAATTTACTTCAGAATAATCAGTCTTAAAACACGTCGGCCAAAGGAAAGCATTGGTTGCCTTTCCACTTCATTTGTGTGGAATGGAGTGTTGGCTTCCGTAAGTTGATAGAGAGACACATCCAGACCAGAGAGCCCTAGGTCAAATGCTTCCTTCCTGTAACCTCCTGGAACACAGAGAGTTAAGTACCTTGCCTGGGCTCACACAGCCACAAGTGGCAAACTTGGATTTTTCACAGAGTAAGGACAGCTTCCAGGGCTTTGGGAGCTCATGTAGTCCAGGCTAGCCTCCGACCCACTGTGTGCAGGCAGGACTCTGTTCTAGCTGACCCAGCTGGTATAAGTGCTTTCTTTGATATGTTCCTCTCTTCCTCCATTCTCTCTTGATTCTTTTCCTGTTCTTTCCTTCTTCCTCCTCCTGTCTCCTCCACTCCCTTTCTCTCCAACAGCATCTCACGTAGTCCAGGCTGGCCCCAAACTTGATATGTAGCTGAAACTGGCCTTGAACTTCTGATCCTCTTGACTTGGTGATAGCCTCCTGCTGTGGTTTATAGGGTACTGGTTGTCACACCCAGGGCTTTGTGTATGTCAGGCAAGAACTCTGACAGCTGAACTGTATCCCAGCCATCATCTTCCATTTTGAATGTCAAGGGTCCTTTTGCTACATCATTATTTTTTAAAAAATGTATTCAATGCTGGCTCAATATTCTATTTTTGTAAATCTTTGTAGCTACTCTCATTGGATGCTTTGGCAGTGTCTAAATGCATTGCATCTACAAGTAATGCTAAAATGAGCACCTTGTACTAAAACCTTTGAGGGCATCTGGCCATTCTGCTGGGAGATGGTTCTGAATCAATGGCACCATGGGTATGGTTCTTGGGTATTGGCCAATTTCATTCCCACCAGCAACAGGAGAACTGGTTTGTTGTTGTTTTTGTTTTGGTTTGTTTTTGTTTTGTTTGTTTGTTTGTTTTCCTTCCAGACAGGATTTCTCTGTGTAGCCCTGGCTGTCCTGGGACTTGATTAATAGACTAGGCTGGCCTTGAACTCACAGAAATCCACCTGCCTGCCAAGTGCTGGTCACCACTGTCTGACTTTTTTTGTTTTTCTCTTTCTTTCTCTCTTTCTCTCTCTTTCTTTTTCCTTCTTTCCTTCCTTCCTCTCTCTCTCTCTCTCTCTCTCTCTATTTGATTTTTGGTTTTGTTTTGTTTTTGTTTTTATTCAGGTGAGGACTCTTTCAGCTCACTCTGTTCTCTTGAAGGATGAGTACCCATCATGCCAAGGTTCTCCCTAAGTCAGGAGTCTACATCCATCTCCATGAAGAGGCTGGGCTGACATGGCTTTAGCCATTATAAGTTCTTCAAGAATTAAACTTACACAGCCAAGCATGCTGATGTAAACACATTGTAATCCCAGTTCCCAGGAGGCTGAGGCAGGAGGACTACTGTGAGTTTGAACCTAGGAAAACTGTGCTCAAAAAACAAAACCATGCTCAAAAACCTAAACAAAACCAAAAAAAAAAAAAAAAAAAAAAAAAAAACAACAACAACACCAATAACAACAAATAAAAACCTAGCAAGCAAGCAAGTGAAACAATCCAATACAAAAATCCCACAGCAATGTTCAGAACTTTGTATGTCGCTTTGGGCATGAAACTGGTTTAGCCTTTTTGGAGGATGTTTGAACAAGCATGTCTCAAGCTGTAAAGTATGACTCCTCCATAGCTTTACTTTAAAAAATGTTTGTGGGCCAGGCATGGTGGCACACTCCTTTAATTCTAGCACCAGGAAGCCAGAGCAAGATGGATCTTTCTCTGAGTTGGGGCTAGCCTTGTCTACATAGTGAGTTCTAGGTCAGCCTGGTCTACAGTGCGATTTCCAGGTCAACCAGGGCTACACAGAGAAACCTTGCCTAAATAACAAACTAAACCAAACAAATGAACAACAAACAACTGGAAAATATTTAAAAAGATTTTCTTGCCAACCAAGAAACATCTTTCTCCGACTTATGTTCCACCTGTAGAGAGCAAAACATGGCTGCCGCCAACCAGGGCTGCATATAGTCTAACAGGACACAGGACCCCCGTCATTTGGGTTCTGGGTAAGGTTTGGGAGTGGTGTCATCGTGTTCGGGAGACTACTGAGGCTCTGTGGAAAGGCCATTGGAGCTGAGGACTGCTGTGAGGCATTGCGAGTCCTCTGTGAGAGAAAGCTGCTATACGGTCCTCGATGGCAGTGACACCTCTTCCAGGTCTTGACCTGCCTCTGGTCATTTTTAAAAAGATTTATTTATTTTTGTTATTTCATTTGCCTGCATGTACATCTGTGCACCATGTGCTTGCAGTGAATCTCCTGGAAATGGAGTTACAAATGATTGTGAGCCACCAGGTAGGTTCTGCGAATTGAACTTGGGTCTTCTGCAGGAGCAGCGAGTGCTCTGAGCCATTTTGCTTTGAGCCATCTCTCCAGCACCACCACCACCCCTTTTAAAGTATTTATTTAGCTTATTTTATTTTATGTGTGTATGTTGCCTGCATATGTGTATGAGGAAAAGAGAGTCTTTTTGGATATTTTCCAGTTTGTTGTTGTTTGTTTTATTTTCTTATTGAGTCAGGCTTTCTCTGTGTAGGCCTGGTTATCCTAGAGCTTGCTCTATAGACTAGTCTGGCCTTGAATCCCCTATGTAGACCAAGCTAGCTTCCAACTCAGAGAGATCCATCCTCTGGTGTGTGCTGAGTGCCCGAGGAAGTAAGAAGAATGCATAGGGTCCCTTGTAACTGAAGTTCCAGGCGGTTTCAAACTCTGGGGATTGAACCCCAGTTCTCTGTAAGAGCAGCCGAGTGTTCTTGACTGCTAGTTCATTTCTCCCACCCTTCCCCTCATCTTTATAATAAAGCACCAAGGCCCTCATAACTCCTCAGCCATCATGAACATCCAGTGAGGGCCGATACAGGCACGTGACCCTCTGCTTAGTACTGAAATAACCCCTGTGCTAGCCCTAAGCACGGATGCCTGGGCTCAAGTCTGTGGATGGTGACCAACATCTCTTCCCCGAGTCCTAAAGGACTAGCCAGGTCAGAAAGATTCCAGAAGGCATCTCACAGGGCACACGCTATGAGGTTCCTCTCAAAAGCTTGTTGCAGCCAGCCAGGTCATCGTGTCTTCAGATCTGGTCCTCCTTCATTCCAGATCTCTGAAAGAATGGATCTGCCACCCACAGAGCTGGGAAACAGAAACCTCAGCCTTCCCCAGACTCCTCTCCCTCTGCTACCCACCCCCATCAATCAATTAGTCAATCAATCAACCAACCACTCACTCACCTGTCCCGTCCCAGACAGCCGGACCTCATCGGCATCTACTCCCTCTCCCCAGTCTGCTGTGTGATGCTAATTCACATCTTCATTTCTTGCCCTGGTTCTTAGTACTGCTTTGGGTCTGGCTGGTGACAATCCAGATGCTTATTCTCAGAGTGGTGGCACCTATTGAAATTTCCCTGACCCCTGGGTAAATCACAGATACTCCTGGGTTCACTATTTTTCCCAAAGTAGGTTCTAAGCATCATGCTACCACTGCCTCTGTGACTTCGGGATCAGCTTTGTCTACATGGAGAATTCAAATACTTCCAACATTCTGCTCTGTTCGGACATGGCTTTTTTTTTTTTTCTGAAATTTTATTTTAGGGCAGCTTTAATTTTGTCAGAAAAAATTGATAGGGAGCTGAGGATTGAGTGCTTGGCAGCGATGTACTGGCCCTGGAGCCAATCCATAGTATCTCACAAGTAAGCAAGCCAGCAAACAACACAAAACAAAAACCATCCACCCACCCAAATGGACAATAAAGAAGAAAGACTGGAAAGAAGAGGGAGTTGCTATGTATATTCCTAAGGCAGCTCTCAGATCCACCAGGTCCGTCTTGTGTATTATGTCAGTGAGAGCTGAAGAGACGATGTGGGTACATTGTTACTAAGTCCGTAATTACATCAGAATGTTGTACATTCTATGACTTGTACCCACCGTTACTGTATCATACAGAATATGATTCCCTGTCTTAAAGATACCCCTGGCTCTACCATTCAATCCCTCCCATATCCTAGCCTGGCTTTTCGCCTGTCAAAATCTATTCCTTTAGTGTAGATTTATATCCATCATGTATGTAGATGCTACCAACTTCTAGAGACCCCCCCCATATCTTCATATTGTCCCTGTGCTAAGCACAATCTCTCCCTTTCTTCTATTCCTCCCTCCCTCCCCACTCCTTTCATGCACCAACTCTGACATAGCAATGAAGCTCACTTAGTTCAGTGACTTTTTTAAGGCCACACAGTTAGCAAGAGCAAGGGACCGAGATTAGAACCTAGGCCTGGCTCAAACTTGTTGAGATCCCTTATAGTCACTGGCCCTGTTCTCTGTCTTCTGTCCTGGTCTAGACTTGGGACTGAATTAAAAGTCTGTTTTCAATGCATAGCTGAATCTTTCAGGACCAGGAACTGAAATAACAGATCCCTGATATAAACGAAGATGGATGGAAAAATACAGTGCTTTTGGAATACTAATGAACCGCTAGCTGGAGGGATCAAAGTGGGGAGATATGAGCAGCTCTGGGCTGTGTGCAGGGAGAGATACCTAATGTGCATGTGCCACAGACTCGACAGGCCCAAGCTCTTAGTCGGCTTGTAAATTCTCACTAAATGACCTGAGGTGTGGTGTCTGCGCCAGCCCCACTGCAGCCAGGGCCCTATTAGGAAGAAAACAGCTCCTTTCCTACTTGTCTGAAGAAGCTTGGAGAGGCTGAGAAAGGCCACCCCTCTGCTCAACAACCTCCCACTCCCGCCCCGAGCCAGACCAGACCTAAGAGTTATCACGTGGGTACACTTGATGGCAGCGCCTCTTCTTTTCCGAGCACACCACGAGAATCGTGGCTCTCCTCTCTGCTAATGCAATTTATATGTCTGAGCATGAACGGGGGATTTGTGAGCCTTCCAGGTGCTGGCTTTGGAAATTACCATGGCAGGCGGGGCTGCCCCACAGAGACCTGGGGTTTTAGAGGACTTCAGAGGAATGATTTGTACTGTGCTAAGCCTCGTCCTGGTAGGAAGGAAGGGTCTCATTGCCCATCCCCAACAATGCCCCTCCCCCAGACCCTTCCGTCCAGTTATTTATTCATGTATCTGATTTCTTTCTTAGAGACTCAGTATTCCTATATAGCCTAGGCTGGCCTCCAACTCACTACCCTCCTGACTTATAAATGCTGTGATTACAAGTGTGCGGTATCACATCTGGCTCCTGAGGTCCCTTTAAGGGTGGTTAGTCTGCTGGGCAAGATGGTGCACTGGGGAGGTTGAGGCAGAGGGACTGTGTGATTTGGCCTGGGCTATATATTAAAATCATGGCAAGCAAGCAAGCAAGCAAACAAAGAAGCAAACACCCCCCTTTGTCTAACCATAAACTAAAAGGCCATTAGCTGGAATAGATCGAGTTTCATTGAATCACCTACGGCTGGAAATGTTGCTCGATGGCAGAACACTTACCTATCACAATCAAAAGCCTTGGGGTCAATCTCCAGTATCATAACTAGCCAATCAATCAGCCAACAAAGACACAACCGATAGCTCATACCTGTAGTCCCAGTACCCAGGTGTCAGAGACAGGAGGATCTAGAGTTCAAAGCCAACCTGAGCTATATAGGGAGAGTTCCTGTCTCAAAAGTGAGCCAACCAAAAGAGTAGTCAGTGAGGCTGGGGCTAAAGCTCGGTGGTAGGCCATTTGCCTAGCAAGTAGCCCCCAAACTCCCACACCAAACAGCCAAGTAGACTTGCCACCTGAACAATGAACACTGGGAAAGCTAACACAGCAGGCTCCTTTTCCAGGGTTTGCTGAGGTGGGAGTGAGAGCCTTTTTTTTTTTTTTTCAGACTTAGATTCGTGTCTAGACTTGAACCCTCATGAGCTGGCGTGACGTGTGTTTTAAAATCTCTGAGCCCCACTCTTTCTTCAGGATATTAAGAGGAATAAAACAGCTGCTTTACCTCTTCGAGCCTGACTGCTGGCATGTAGCTATTTGTAGTGAATATTCTTAGTGACCCTGTGAGACTGTTCTGAGGCACTGCATTAGACAATGCTTAGAAATTACTTCAAGCAGGGACTGGCAACATAGCTTAGTGTTTAAGGGAGCTTGCAGCCAAAAGTGGTAACCCAGATTCCATCCCTGGTGTCCACAGGAACTCACAAGGTGGGAAAGAGAGCTGACTCCACAAGTTGTCCTGTGACTGATACATTTGTGTTGTGGTGCTGAATGACCCCACAGAATAAGTAACTATAGAACAATTTTGTTTTTAGAAAAATAAATTTCTCTCTATGTATTTGAGACAGGGTCTTACTATGAGTTCTGGCTGTCTTGGAACTCACTGTGTAGTCTTGGCTGTCCCTGAGCTCACAGAGATCTGCCTGCCTCTGCCTTCTGTGTGCTGGGGTTAAAGGTGTTCTCCATTACACCTGGCAGAACAAGAAAAAGCTTTAGAAGAGTCTGTTGTGATTTAAGAGCTCAGAAACTGCCGATGTCTTTCTTACTGTCCTCCAAACCTGCCTAGAAAGACTCCTTAATTTTGAGATAAGATTTTTATACAGTCCAGACTGGCTTTGAACTCCTGACCTTCTTGCTTCCACCTCCCAAGTGCTAGAATTGCTGTCATAAATCACACATCACACTGTGCCAGGCTTAGGAAATGCTGGGGATCAAACCTAGAGCCTCACACATGCCAGGCAAGCACCCTGCCCACTGAGCTATAGCCTCAATTCTGGAAAAACAAAACAAAACAAAACAAAACAAAACAAAAAAAACAACGCTTTTTTTGAAACCTATTCTGGCCATGTCATTTCCTGCTTAGAAAACCTCTATTATGGCCTTAGCCTGTAAGAACAAACCTAACTTGACTGATAGCCACCCTTCCAGGCTTGTTTCTTCTTACCTTAGACCCTACCTTGTAGAATCTGAGTCCACAGCAGCAGCTCCTGATCTAAGTGCCTCTTGTCCATATTCTTGTGTCTCATAACGATTTTCCCCCTCCAAAGATGAGGATGGCTTTCAAAATGAATTTTGAGAAGGACGGCTTTCTGATCTCATTCAATTCTAAGGAAAAAACAATATTGCAAATTGCCCCCTTCATGCCTTAGAGTCTAACGGGAATTCATTCGCTCTTTCCCTATGAGCCATTGACATAGAACGTTCAGAACATTCTATTTCTTTGTAATTTCCCTATATTGGGTTGCAAGGCTGGAAAATGATAGATGCCCGAGATTGATCAGAGTAATCGATACTGTGTGAAGTATTTACACAGGATGGATGTATCACCTGCCAGATGTGAGTGCTGGCAAAGGCTTGCTTGTTTATAAAGCCCCCGAGATCGCATTTGTATCAATGACTAATGCGTGGGTACCACACTGCTCACCATGCTACTAAGACACTTCTTTATCCAACACGACCACCTCGCTCCTTTACCTCCTCATCCATCACAGGTCTGGGTGCCTTTTCCTACATTACAAAATCAGTGCTTTATTCAATCCTCCTCTCTGTGACCACCATGATATATGAGGGTGGTTTTATTTTGCATTGGCAACTGGCCTCTAGTCTCACTTCCCCCTATAACTCGGAGCTCATGTGATGCTGGTGCTCAGTCCCGGGGCTGTGACTTTTCATATACTAAACCTGTAATATAAACCCCGAGCCCCTCAGTCCATCTTCAGCTGATCCTTCTAGCCATGTGTCTTACGAACACGCCTGGCACCAGACAGGGATATTCTTGCCACTAAGAAAGAAATCCAAGCATTATACTCACAAAGGTTTTATTGCAAGATCCCTGCATAGGACAGGATTAAACCAGCCCAGCTCTGGGAACCTCAGAGACTGGAACAAGGGGCGTCAGAACTATTGGCAACTGGCCTTCTCCCTCAGTGGTTTGAATGTGAAACACGCCTCACCCCCATGCTCACGCATTGGAACATTTGGTCTGAGATTGATGGTGCTTGTTCCCTAAGGTTGTGAAGTCTGTACGGGGGTGGGAGCCACTGAAGGAAGTGGATCACTGGGTAAAAAACCTGAACCTTTTATTCCCCATTCTTTCTCCTTTTTCTTTTCTTTTTGTTTTGTTTTGGTTTGGTTTTTGAGAGAGAGAGATAGTTTCTCTGTGTAGCTCTGGCTGTCCTGGAATTCTCTCTGTAGACCAGGCTGGCCTTGAACTCAGAGATCTGCCTCTGCCTCCCAAGTGCTGGATCAAAGGCGTGCAGCCACTTGCCTGGCTCATCCCCATTTTCTAGCCACTCTGTTTCTGACAGCCGTCACAAAGTGATGAGCCACCTCATGCTCACACCATCATGGCTTCCAAGCCACAATGTATCCTTTCCTAAACCATGCACCATAGCAAATCTTTTCTCCAATAAACTGATTTCAGGGATTTTATCACAGCAATGAGATCAGTAACGAAAGTGCCCCCTATCTGCTTATCCAATGTGATGGCTTCATCCTCTCCTGCAGAGGTTTTCTTCTTGTTGGTTGCAGATAGACCATGGTCAGCATGGGATAGACAATGGTCAGAGCCACTCCTAACTCAAGGAAAGTGCATTTTCTATGGGCCACTAGGCACATCCGGTAGGGAGCTCTGACTGACCCAGCAACACTAGTCCTGCTCTGTGGTCAGGAGGACAAGGAAGGAGGGAGCCCCACTGCATTCATCTAAGCCCTCCCTGAGCAGCAGCACTGCCTCTTGTCAATAGCTTCACAAAGCACTGAAGGGAACACATGCTCCAACTGGCAGCCACAATGGCGGGGGTAGAGCCTAACAGTGAGATGGTTCAGAGTGCTGCCCGAGTCCTGGCACAACCTTTGGCCCTACCTGTTCTGACAAGGTTTCCAGAAGCTGAGGTTCTAGCCTCAGAGAGTGGTGAGTTGGGGAATGAAAGAGGGTGAGGCTGTGCAGGTAAGCCCCAGGGAACACATGGAGCTGCAGGCCTGTATCAAAGTCTCAGCAGCCCAGGAGAGTCAGGCCTGACTGTGACGTGAGGAAGACCAGAAAAGTTAGCTAAGGTCAGAACAGCTGCATGCATGGCCCTGGCTCTTGTCTCTAACCCCCTCAGCCTTCCACAAAAAGCAACCTGGAACTCCCCTCAATTTCAAGGCCAAGTTCTAAAGCTTGTCATTCTAAATCCCTGAGTGGTCGATCAAAGATTCCCTCGGGATTCTACCATGTCTTGCAGCATCTCTGTCCTGGGCTTTCATGTTCCTCCTTGCTGTTGGGTTATTTATTTACACATCTCAGATTCTTTACTGCATCAAAGGGTTTGGAATGCAGGACTCGGGGCCTAAACGTCCTTCGTGAGCTCACACAGCTTGGCTCACACAGGCTCTTGGTTAGCGATCAGAAAGTAACTGAATTGTGATCACTCAGCTAATTGGACACTTTTCCTCCCCGGGGGCAACCAGTGAGAGGACATTGGTTTTATGTAGAAAGAAATTTGAAAATCACCTCACATTTCCTCTACCTAGCCAATTATTTTCTTTTCACCAAAAGAAAAAGAGCTTTATAGATTTTACTGATTATAAAGTTGATAACAACGAATATAGAAAATGCAAGGGATACATAAAAGCATGAAAAATAAATTTAAAATCATACAAGCTACATTCTCCCAGAGGCGGCCTGTTAACATTACAGCTAACAACCTTCCAGACATTTCTCTATAAATCTAGCTGTTACTAATATGTAACTTAATAAGAAGGCAGTAAAAATGCAGCATAAGGTAGCCCTCAGAGAGATGCATTCAAAAGAATTAAGTGTTAAGTAAAATGTTGTTTTCCTTTTAGATGATCTAAGTGGGTTCTCTGATGTTCCCAGAAGGATTTAAAACAACTATTTTCGGTATTTGCATAGAGGGTTCTATCTGCTCTTCTCTCTCTCTCTCTCTCTCTCTCTCTCTCTCTCTCTGTTATCGAGATGTACTTGGCATTCTATAAAATTTACCTGCTAAAAGTGTATAGTACAGGCCAGGCAGTGGTGGCACATGCCTTTAATCCCAGCACTTGGGAGGCAGAGGCAGATAGATTTCTGAGTTCGAGGCCAGCCTGGTCTAGAGTGAGTTCTAGGACAGCCAGGGTTACACAGAGAAACCCTGTCTCAAAACAAAACAAAACAAAACAAAACAAAAAATGTTTAGTACAGTGGTTTTAGTGTGCCCAGAAGACTGTGCAACTATTACAACTACCTAATTCCAGAACATTCCAGAACACCACAAAAGAAAACCTGATATCCTCTAAGCAATCACTGTCAATTCCTCTCCTAACTGCTCCCTGACAAGCACTAGTTTATATTCTGTCATTATGGACTTGTCTACCTTGGAGCTTTCATATAAACAGGGTTATACAGGGGGCTGCAGAAATGGCTCAGTAGTTAGAGTTCATGCTGTTCTTGCAGAGGACCTAAGTTCAGTTCCCAGGACCCATGTCAGGCAGCTCAAAATTGCCTGGAACTCTAGTTTCAGGGTTCTTACACTCTTATGGCCTTGAGGGTCCATGCACACACATGCACACATGCATGGACACACACACACACACCCAATTAAAAATAAAATAGACCTTTAAACAATTAAACCTATCTGCTTGAGCATACTACATATTAAATATAATAAAATAGGAGACCTGCCAAGCACCATGCCACATGGTGCCAGCAGGGAAAGACCTGCCAACCCAGGCTGTAGGCACATAGAGCCCCACCTACCACCATTAAACTCGGTGAAGGAGGGGGAAGATGCCCACAGACCCACCTGCTACCATGCCACACTGGTTGTAAACACTTAGAGGCCTGCTGGCTGCCATACAATGCACCACAGACAGAGGAGGAAAGAAGTCACCCAGAGGCCCACCAGCCATGTGGCCCACCTGCAGTGGAAGCCATTACAATGTGCAAGTTCGTGGTAGACAGATGAGAAAGAGAAGTGGAGCCGTTTAAGCATTATGAAGAGAGATGGAACTGGACACACAAGGTTGGAAAGGAGCAGCCTGCTGTGAGTAGCCTGCCCCGCCACCTGAGGTCATGGTGAAGTCAGGATCTGTGCTGCCTCTGAGAGACAAGTCTGGATCTGTGGCCATGATGCAGCAGGGGTCGGTGTCAATGTCTGTGGCTCATATTGCCACTAGAGATCATGGGACATCCCTGGTCAGTGTAGCCACCTGGGTTGATGTGAACATCCAGGGCCTGGAAAGAACTGCCCCCACCCCTCACTGGTGATCTGGAGAGATGGCACCACATCCCAGTAGTGACAACACTCTGAATAAGAATGTTAGAAGAAAAAAAAAATAGAGAATAAGCCCTGTGAGTTGAGCTGTGAATAAGCACAGTTGAGCTGGCCTTGGCTGCAGGGATGCAGGTGAGCATCTGCTATGAGGTGATGCAGGGGTGGAGGTGATGCAGGGGTGAAGGTGATGCCCTCCCCACTTACCCTTCACCATCTTTAGCATTAGGGAGAGCTGGTGGTGGAGGGAGGTCATGAGAGTGGGAAAGCTGACCCTGCTCCTCTCTGGCTATAGCATTTGGGAGAATGGACCCTGTACCTCATCTGGGCAACACAGTAGAGCTGGCCCTACTAGCGGAGGCATGGCACAAGAGAGCTGTGAGGTGGCCTGGGCATAGGGAGATGCCCTCTGCGCCTTGCCACTTTCCCCCTGAGGCAATTGGGAGAGCTGACCCCGAGGTCATAAGAGCAGGCGAGTTGGCCCTGCTCCTCACTGACTGCAGCACTTGGGAGAGCAGGGTCTGTACCTCTCCTGGGTAGCACAGTAGAGCTGGCCCTGGTGGAGGGAGTGTGAGTGAGCCAGCCAGAGAGCAAGGAAGAGCTGGCCTGCCACTTGTCTGCCATGAGGCAGTAAGGCCTCCGCCTTCTTGCTCCTCACCACCTGCAGCAGTCTGAAAAGCTGTCCTCAAAGTAATGAGAGTAAGAGAGCTGTCCCTGCCCCTTACTGGTGGGAACGTGGGCCCAGTACCTCATCTGGGCAACACAGAGGAGCTGGGTCTGAAGGTGAAGGCACGGGTGAGCTAGCCCCAAGGGTGTGAGAGCAGGAGAGCTAGCCCAGCCCCTCAATGGCTGCAGCATTTGGAAGACTGGGCTTTGTGTCTTGACTGGGCAGCACAGTGGAGTTAGCTCTGGAGGCCTGGGTGCAGGTGAGCTGGCCCCAGGGCATGACAGCAGAGCTGACCCTGCTTCCTGCTGATGGCAGTATTGGTTGGCTTAACCAGAGCAATGCTGGAGAGCTTGCTCTGGTGGCGCAGATAAGGGAGAGCCAGTGGGCTGACCAGCTCAGCTGCCGCCCAGGCCCAGATTCAGGACTTTGAGCTGGCTCACCCCTAAACTTACATCATCTATGTTAGGGATCATGAAAGGGCTTGTCCTGCTGATCTGAAGCTGCTGGATCTCTGTGACACAGGGCAGCAACAGGATAACCAAGAAGAGTCCCTGTGAGGATCCAATATTGATGGCGTCCCAGAAGCCAGAGACCCTGAACCTTTGCAAGTGAAGATGTGTAGACAGAGAGATATAATTGGGGCACACTGTGATACACCACAGCTTCCTCAGTGGTTTCTGGGCTTTGTTTTGTTTATTTGTTAGCTTATTTGTGTGTGTGTATGTGTGTGTTATTTTGTGGGGATTGTTGAAGGCAGAGGGAGCTCTAAGGGGACAGGAAGAGGAGGGGGACTAGGTTGCATGATATGAAATTCACAAAGAATCAATAAAAAGTTAACAGAAAATAATGAAATGAATGGAGTCATACAGTCTGTCATTTGTGACTAGCTTTCATTTAGCATGACATTTGTAGGTTTCCCTGTCAGTATATGCTGGAACTGGCTTTCATTTATGAGTGAATGGTAATTTGTTATCACCAGTATTAGTTTTCTTTTATGAATGAATGATATTGTGTTGTCTGGAACAGTACTTTTTGCTCATTCATTCATTGGTTGGTAGATGTTTAGACTATCATGTTTGTTGACTCTAATAAATTGTGTTGCTGTAAACACTGGTATAAAAGTTTTATTTGAGCAAATGTGTTTTTTACCCCTCTTGGGTATGTGCCTATGAGTGAGATATTTGGACTATATGGTAATTCTATATTTAACTTTTTGCAAAGCTGCCAAACTGTCTTCCAAAGTGGCTACCCCATTTTACATTCTCCCTAGCACTGCAGATGGCTTCTGCCTTTCCACCCTCAACTGCATTTATTGTTGTTGTTTTTCTTATTATAGCCTCCTGGAGTGAAGTAATATTTCATTGTGAGTTTGGTCTGCATTTTCCCAGTGACTAACAACATTAGGTAATCTCTCATGCGTTTGTTGGTCATTTACATAGCTTCTTTTGACAAATGTTTGTTTGTTTGTTTGTTTGTTTTCAAATTCCTTATCCTCTTTGTCATTATGTTATTTATTCTTTTGTTTTAGATTCACTTATATGGGGCTGGAGAGATGACTCAGCAGTTAATAGCACTGACTGCTCTTCTGAAGGTCCTGAGTTCAAATCCCAGCAACTACATGGTGGCTCACAACCATCTGCAATGAGATCTGATGCCTTCTTCTGGTGTGTCTGGAGACAGCTACAGTGTACTTACATAGAATAAATAAATCTTGTTTTTTAAAAAAAGATGTTTTATAAATTCACTTGTATGCATTGGTTTTCCTTAGTTTAAATCCCTGAGGAGTATGGCATACCTGGGATCCTGTTTAATGGCCTTCTCAGAAGGTTGCTATGGTGTTTAGTAGGGACCTTGACAGTTTCCATGGTAACCTTTCCCTAATACTTTTTTAGTTTTGTTCTGTTGGCCACCAGGAGTCACCGTATGTGTGGGGCTGTTGTTGTTGGTGGTGGTGGTGGTGTTGCCCAAATTGAGTTTGGATTCATCACAGGCATAGCCACCTGCCCTCCTTCATTCTGGAGACCTGTTTATAGGCAGCAGGGCAGCCTTGCCCTACAACTTTTTAGACATGTTTGCCGTTGACAATTTCTGTTCCCTGTAGGGCTACATGAGCTCTAGATGCTGAAAAGAGGGTTTGTTAGAAAAAAAAAATCATTGATTTTAAAGTTCCTCAAATATGCTGAGCTTAGACCCTTATAAGATTTACAAAGCCACTCCTTACCCTACATCTTTCTTACTAGGGTTTGACTTTGAAGAATAAACATTCTTACATCTGACCAAGCTCGCTTGCCCATTCTTCTTATTCTGTGCCAGGGCAAGCCTCTTGATTTGCCCTATGATCATAAATCTTGATTGTCAGCTTGATTGAACTGAAATGCTTTGAGATGAGCAAAACAGATGTTTCTGTAGATGGTCAACTAAGAGAGGAAGCCTCACCCCGAGTGAGCACTGTACCACCCACTTGGCAGGTCTCTCTATGCCTCCTGAGTATGGGCTGTGCCTTTCCCGCTGTGACAGCGGTGACAGCGGCATGTGGGCTGCTGTCTCTTGGATACTTTCCAAGTATCCATAATGGGCTGAAACCTCAGAAACTGTGAACCAAATGAACGTTTCTTCTGTTAGATGGTTTCTCAGGTATTATGACACTGCAACAAATGCGCTCAGAGGCTTAACTGCTCTCCTGTCACTGCAATGGGAATCAGACCTGCTTCCAGACTGTGTTCTGGCAGCCCGAGTCCTCACAAACTCAAGAATTTCTTGTTACCCAAGATGCCTCTGTGTTTGCTGTGATCAGCATGTCTTTCACACAACCCACTCTAGACTGACTTCCTGCTTGGTTTGAAAAGTTTGGCAACTTTGTGACGAAGGCTCCTCCTCCCACCTCCCTCTGTCTGCTCCCAGCTTTGCCACCTTGCTGACTGTCCCAACTCCCCACTCTTCTCTCTCCCCCCAACTCTCTTGACTTCCATGTTTATTCTGTGATCCCCTGGCCGCCCCATTCCTTTCCTTGGCTTCTTAGTGATGGAGTGCAATAATAATAAGACTGGTATCTCTCTGAGTTGCAATCTAGATCGGACATTTACAAGCTGGGGAGCCTTGCGCAAATTTCCTGACAGCTCTGTTACTCAGCTGGCTCATCTGTCCAGCTAGGTCAGGAGGATCATGATGTGTATCTTTTCAGAGTATCTGTGCATTTCCAATGAAACAATGAACTTGTGCCAGTGATGGAGGATGAAGTGACATGGCTGTTTCCGGGCAGTGGTGGCACACATCATTAATCCCAATACTTGGGAGGCAGAGGCAGGCAGATTTCTGAGTTCGAGGCCAGCCTGGTCTACAGAATGAGTTCCAGGACAGCCAGGGCTACACAGAGAAACCCTGTCTTGAAAAACCAAAGAAAAACAAACAAACAAACAAACAAACCTGGCTGTTCCTTCCGAGTCAAGTGAGATCGTCACTCCAGGCTAGATCATTCTGTCTTCTGCTATCTCTAGTCCTCCAGCCTCTCGTTTTGGGACCATTGTTAACTATCAATAATATTCCCTGTGGGTTCACTATCACCTGAGCCCCTCCCCCTCTGTCTCTCTTGTCTGTCTCTGTGCCGTCTTTGTGACTCTCGTTCTTTTAAGACAGGGTTTCATTCAATCCTGTCTGACCTTGAATTCCTGTTCCTCCTGCTCCCACTTCCCAAATGCTCAGATTATAGACATATGCTACCACACTTGGATTATGTAGTACTGGGAATTGAATTCCAAGCCTCATACATGTTAGGTAGGCACCCTACCCACTGAGCCACACCCCTAGCCCTACCACAGAGCCTTCAATGCTCAAGTTATTTCTCCCTTGCATCTGCAGCATTGTTTGTTTGCTCTTGCTAGCTTTTCTTTTGAAATCTTTCTTCTTCCAGCTTTCTACCCACTCTGCCTCAGCTCCATCCTCCTGGGCCACAAGTCTGATGCTGCCTCTCTATGATTCCTGCCTTCTGAGTTTAGCCTTCATAGAAGTTAGGATTATGGGTCTCTCCCTGCAATCTCTGTGGCTCTGTACCTCTCCTGACCAGATGGAGCTGCTATACACAATCCTGGGAAAATGTAAAGTTGGGGATCAACAGTAGGATTTCGAGGCCAGAACTCTGGATTTGTTTCCTGGACTTTCCAAGGGACCCAGGCAAGCCCTTCTTGTCCTTTGATCTCCATTTTCCCACTCATGCAGGAAATGAGGAGTCCCAAAGGTCCCTGCCAGCACCGAGTCAGGTGACCCGACTACCGTGTGTGGTGTGTTCCAACACAGGCTCCTTCACAGGAATTCTGAGACGTTCTTCTCTCTCCACCTTCTCTTACTCGGCAGTCTTGTTTTCTGAGGTGAGCATCTCCTTTGCCAGGTTCTACTCAGCCCTCACTTCCTGCCTCTGACTCATTTCGCAGGCCTGTTGCCCTCACCTTACAGCCTAGGTTGTGTTGCTGTCGCACACATGAATTCAGCTACTGGCCCGGCTTCTAAGCTGTGTTTTCTCAGAGAGTTTCCACCTTTGGTCTCCCAACTGTTCCATTTCAGGCTCTTACACTGGTAACCTGTGAAACTGTTTCTCAGAAAACAAAACCAGAATGACCTTGAATTTGAGATTCCTCTGCCTCAGTCTCTCCAATGCTGGATTTACTGCCTCACACAGCTTTCCTGTGGGACCTTTCTGAAGTCCGCATCTGAGCATGCGCCACCCACTAGGGAGTTTTCCAGACCGGGAAGTCTTGTCTCTGTGGCCTCC
>NW_022196900.1:6588594-6617914 GCF_008632895.1 Mastomys coucha
CCGTTCCCTTTGCTCTTCTCAGCTGCTACTGTAGAGAGCTCCCCAAATTCTCTTGCTCCTTTCTCTCCCCGATGTCCACCTCCCGCCCCTTTTCTCACTTCTTCACGAAGTGAAATTCTACTCGCCCGCTGGGCTTCGGATCCACAGTGACTTTCTCAGAAGCCTTCCTTGATCTTCTCATTCAAAGAAAAGCCTTTCGATTCTACCCTGCCACAGAATCATCTTGGGAAGACTCGTTCACTTTCTTGGCTGTGAAGAAGGCACACAGGGTGTGACTGCAGTAGGTGCTAGTGCAGGGCACCATTCTGTAAACATTTCTTGTCTGAAGGATGCCTTTGCTCTGGGTTTCTGGCCTCTCAGTCTCTCTGTCTCTGTCTCTGTCTTTCTGTCTCTATCTCTCTCTGTGTCTGTCTGTCTCTGTCTGTCTGTCTCTGTCTCTCTCTGTGTCTCTCTGTCTCTGTCTGTCTCTCTGTCTCTCTGTCTATCTCTGTCTCTGTCTGTCTCTCTGTCTCTCTCTGTCTCTGTCTCTCTCTGGCTCTCTCTCTAATGGGGCCACGTGAAAGGTCCCATCCCACCTTGCACCAGGGTCAGGTTCTCCTGAAGGGCTCAAGCCCAGAGCACACTCAAGGGTTTACACAAAGGAGCAGCAGGAAGCAGGGATTAGTGCAAGATCTTAATCTGCGAGCACCGAGACACCTGCTGGCACAGGCACCTTGGGGAAGTCCCAGTCAGTGCCCACAAAGGCAAGAAGAGGTGATGGTGCCCACAGGCAGGCTCTCAGTGGTTGGGCTAGGCAGTCTGAACATCTGGGTCCTTCCCATCCTAATGTGCTAGAGCTGGTTAGTGGTGAGATGGATGGGTCTCAATACCCTGTGGTATGGGTGCTGGAGCTGACACCTAAGGAGGCTGCCAAGAACACGGAGCAAGTCAGGGCAAGGTTAAGGAAGAAAGCAGGGTACTCCCTCCCAGCCCTGGGAACACCCTTCTCCAGCAGGCTGTTGGGGTTTCACAAGTGTGGTTGAAATGAACATGAACAAGGGTTTTCCTAGAGCACCTTGGGGTAGGCACCTGCTTTTGGAATTGCAAGAGCAATTCCTGACAGAGGGATGATGAAGACCGTAGAAGAGAAGGAAGAGACAGCAAAAGAATACAATAGAGACAGACAAAGAGGTATTTGCACAGGAAGACATGAAAAATTATTTAAAACAACAACCAAGGCCAAAAAAATGAATTAGAATGAGACTCCGGGTATGTGAGAGAGGAAGTAGAAGAAGAGACAGTGTAGTTAGTGGAGCCTGGGCACGGCCTCCTCCCTCTGCTGCCTTCAGTGGTAGATGCTGCACCTGCTCCCATCTTGGGATGCTGAGGCCCACAGGATGGCATGGCCTCAAAGCCTCTGTCCTCTTTCGCCTTCTTCTCTCCTCTTTTATGTGTGTGTCTTTGGATGAGCATATGCCACAGGTATGTGGGTGTCCAAAGAGACCAGAAGTGGGTTCTCCTTGAGCTGGAGTTGTGGATGATTGTAAAAGCAACATGGATTCTGGCATTGCTCAGCTTGGGGTTCTGGCAAGAGTTTCCCTCCAGAACTTAAACTAGCTGATGCCCAAGGACTTCCTAGCTTTGGAGTCCTGACTACCTGAGGTGATAAGGCCTGAGGATGAAGAGTTTTGACACACTACTTTGGAATCATGCCTTCCATCAAGTACACAAACAAAAGAATCATCCAAGGAGAATCATTCCACCTATTGGTTCCTCCAGCACAGAACTCTCCTTGGTGTAAATGCTAATGTTGTGCCCATTAGAGCTGGAACGGGGCTGGTACTTCTCATCTAACTTCCCCATTGCCTAGGATGGGAGGCAAACACAGCTCATTTTTGGAACAGGAGCTAGAATGTGAGCTTGGGACCTTCTGTGAGCTCAGGGGCAGGAAGGGAAGCTGGGAGGAATAGACTGAGGTTTCCACAGATTTGTTTATTTTTATTGTATGTGTGTGTTTGCCTGCATGTATGTATACCCCACGCATGCAGTGCCTATGGAGGTCAGAAGAGGGCATCAGATCTCTTGGTTACAGGCTGCTGTGAGATGTCTAACTTGACTTGGGAGCTGAGAACTCATAGCCGCCTAACCCTTGGTTCCAGCCTCTGGAACTGCAGCTGTTACAGCTCATTCTCTGCCTACAACCTCCTCTGCTCCAGCTCTTCTAGTTTATGGAGACTTCAAGTCTCTGCTTCCCCAGTTTCACATTTTCTCAACCCTCTCTTCACTTTCTCTGCCACCATCTATAGACTCAAACTAGCGACCTCACTGGGTCCTAAAGCTAGACCCACTACCATGCCGGTTTCCATTTGACTCCATTTGAACGGAGAAGCAAGCTGCCCATGTGAATTCTGGCTATGTTAGAATCCTTTGGAAACTCTGAAGAAGTGTTCCATAAAAAAACAACTCCCCCATTTTATAAAGCTGCTTTGGGGACCTTTAAGTGAGGCATGGGAGTGGGCAGCTCTGGATAGGACAGCTGGAGAGCAGGAGTCATTGCCACACCCGGAGCCCCAACCCACAGTTGCTGTGGGAGTGCAGTCTTTGGGGGCTTAGCATGCTATTAGTAGGCTCCACCCTCCCCAGCCTCCAGTAAGTCTCTTAGCAGGGCTGATCACAAAAGCTGCTTCCTAACTTTCCCCTAGAGTATGAGAGGGAGGTTATCGCAGGTCTTAGCATTGTCATGCACCTGCAAAATGCAACTCTGAGTCCTTACTTTGGGCTACAGGGGGGCCCCAGGCAATCTGTTTCTTACTTCTTCCATAATTTATTAGCCAGCAGGAGCTCAGTATACTGTCCATACCAGTTTCCCTGCTCAAAACAGCAAGCAAGATCCAGCCTCCACACCTGCCCCTGCACCTGCTCTGCTCCCTGATGGATGACACCACTCCCCCCACAATTCCACTCCACACATCCCAGTGGCCTATTCCTTTTGTCCTCCATCCTCAGCTCAGAGGTCACCTCTGCAGAAAAGCCTTCCTAGACTGCCTCAATAAAATTGCACACTGTCGCTCCCTGTCTCTTCAATCTGCTTCCATTTTCTTCATAGCCTCGATCATTACCTGATGTCAAAGTATAATTTCCAAAGAGTCAGAAACATGACTGTCAGCCAGCATCTGCCAGGATGTCAGTGATTTATTCCAGTCCTTAGTGAAGGGCTCAGCCAGTCCACAACACTGGCTCTGAAGGGTAAGAGGTGCTGATACAAGTAATCAACGAGAAAGGAGATCTGGGTTGGGATTGCCAAGCCATCTACTAAATTGGTGAGTGTCCTACAGGACACTCAAACTGCAGCCTTCCCAGTTATCTTTTCATCCAGACAGGAATCATTTGCATCTGGGCTGGACAAAATCACTTGAAGCTTATCGGTCTGTTTTAAGGTAACAGCTCACTTCTAAGAACTGGAACCCTAATCAATAGTAAATATAAGTCAACAAAGTCACTCTCCTGGAACAGAGGTGTCTAAAGGACTTTCCTATAGAAAGAAGTATTCTGTGAAAGACACCCCACCAGACAACCCACTCCAAGGGACCATATACTCTTGATATGTAACTAGTATGACTGGGAAACAGAGTTTTAATTGTTTAAATTAATGCTGTGGTATTCATATGTTAATACAACATATAACTTAATTTGTGATGGCTAATGCTATATTTTAAGTTTAAATTACTGTAGTTAAGAGATTTACAAAACTTAAATGCCTCTAACATAAAAGCTCTACTTGCCCAAGGACAGATAACTTCCTGGAATGCTGGGGGCTGTTGTTCATGTAAGATAACAAACCTCGTGTTTTCACTTCTGTAAATAAGCTTGGTTGTTCCAACTACACAGAAACTGCTCAATCACACATAGGTGGGATGCAGTACCTAGGCAGAAAGTACATCAGGATGTATGCTTGCCTCTGATTAGACAAAGGCAGGAGGCATGCAGCCTTGTGAGTTTTGCCTGGATAAGTTTCTGAGTAATATACTTTGGTACCAATCTCTAGGAATCCCCATGTGGACCTGCCCAGTGTCTATCCTCCTGGCCAGTAGTTAATAAAGCTTGATTCAAATGTGGTTAAAAAATTGTAGTAATGGTCATGTTCAGAGCAAACAAAAGAAACCTGTTCTAAGTACTGCCATTTTGTTTCAGACTGTATTTAATTATAGGAGGAAATTAGGTTTAAGGTCCCAGGTCCAAGGGCAATTGAAGGCTAGCCTAGCTGAACAGCTTCTGTTGTCTTCTGTTCTAGAACCTAAGGACTGTTCCTAACCACAGCTCCTGTTATTCATCCTTTGCTCTCCTAAACATAATGGCTGTTCCTAAATACAAAAGAGCAAATGGATTTGATTGGTAGGACTGTAAAACCTGCATTTTAGGTCAGTTGACATAGATTAGCCACATAAGGAAAACCCTTACTCCTAAATCCTGATTGATGAAAAAAAAATGTAACAATAACTTGGTACAGATGTATGTGATCTGTAAGCTTAAATATTCTGTGATATTCTAGCTTAGGGGTCACATTTATTATGAAATATAATATGACAAAGGGGGGTGTCAGTACCTGGCAGGACCATGCCAAGGTGTTCCCCTGATAAAGTCCATCATACAACAGACCTGCCTGGTATAAAGGGGGTTTATTTGGGGGAAGGGAAGGGAAGGGAAGGGAAGGGAAAAAAAGGGAAGGGAAGGGAAGGGGAGGGAAGGGAAGGGAAGGGAAGGGAAGGGAAGGGAAGGGAAGGGAAGGGAAGGGAAGGGGAGGGAAAGGAAGGGAAGGGAAGGGAAGGGAAGGGAAGGGAAGGGGAGGGAGTGAGGGCCTGGAGAAGGGGTAGAAGCAGACAGACAGGAGCAGAGCCATGATGTCAGAGAAGTGGGGACAGAGAGGGACAGAAAGGAGGAGAGACCCGTGGGAACAAAGAGAAACAGGGTGGCAGGTAGTCCTTTAATACCTGCACCTGACGGCGCCAGATATTGGCGGCAGATGATGTAAGCCATTACTAGGTCCCTGGGAGAAGCCTAATGGAATTGCCTGTAAGCCAAGGGTAGTCAGCTCCGGAGTCTGTTCTGTGGCAGTGATCAATCAGGAGTGGCTTGATTACAATAAACTTTTGTCATCTGCATTGACCTGGTGTGTAAGTTGATTAATAAGTTGGAACCAAGCAGACCCCATAACAGTGTTTTTCTCACCCGGTGGGACTAACAAAATACATTAAGATCGGATGTCATTAATTTAATATTATGTCTGCATAAATTATGGATGTGCATATATATAGATGTATATGGTTAGTATATTTTGTCTATAAAGGCAATAATTAAATTTAAGTGGCCAGCTGTGCCTAGTGGATTTCATATATTTGTGATCCCAGTCCACCATTAGGCTACGTGGTCCTCACTTTTCATTGCTATGACCAAAACAACTGAAGACAATTTACTAGAGGCAGGGTTAATGTTGGCTCATGATTGTATTGGGTTCAGTCCATGGCTGCTTAGCCCCATTTGCTTGCGCAGGACATCACTGCAGCAGATGAAAGTCTCCACTTCGTGCTGGTTAGGAAGCAGAGGTTGCAAAGGGAAGGAACCCAGAGTTCCTCCAGAGAGGCCTTACCTCTTCACGTCTCAACAGCATCCTGAAGTAAAGCTACAAGCCAGGGAAGTGGCCAAACAGCCTGTTAGCTGGTGCTGTAGGGGATGGGGGCCTTAGTTTTGTGTTTTGAATCTTTTCTTTCTCTCTGACATCATATATGTGTATGCATAGAGAGGGAGGGGAAGAGGGGGTAATTGTCCTTTTGCCTTACAGGAAAGCAAAACTTGTGCTAGCAAGAACTTGTCTTTGTATTGTTCTCCCCGCACTTAGGATGGGTGTTCTCAGCAGGTACACAATCGATAATTGTTGAATGAATAAATAAACACAAAGCGACCAGGGTCTCGCCAGAAACCAAAGGGTAAGAGACTCCCTGCTGTAAGTTTGGCTGACAAGCAGCAGCAGGAGCCGCTCCCGATCCCTCGCTTCAAATGGCTTTCTTATGCTGCAAAGTGCTCCCCTGCTGCTCCCCAGCCCTTCCCGGGAGCACCTGACGCCGGCTAATTATTCTTTGGGGAATGTGGTGGGGCTGAGTGAAGAACTGTGGGAAGGTCGGGAGCAGCAGTGAAGCGCTGGGACTGAGGTGAGTGCAGACCCACAGAACCCGGCTGGAGAGACGCCTTGCAGGAGAAAGGCCTGGGGACGAGAAGGGACTATTAAGGCACACGGCGTCCACAGTGGCAGAGCTGAGCCCTGAAGCAGGGTCTTCTGTCATCCATGGGTTACCATCCCCCCTCCACCCCCTGTCAGTTCCTAGTCCCCAGTCTCTCTTGGACCCTTCCTGCCTCATTGTCTACCATCCAGGGTGGTGAAAATGAAATGGGAGGGGCTGCCAAGAGGTGGGGTAGGCGATGCTCCAGGAAATTCCCTTTTGTGGGTTCCAGCAAGAGACCATATCAACGAGGCCCCCACTTCTGGGGGTGACCCTTTGTCACCTGACTGTCTGAGGCAGGGCTTGAACGGGGTGAGCAGGGCTGGTTGGTGTGGCTGTGCTGGGGTGAGGTGGGGTTTAGCCACACTCCTCTCCCATCCTAGGAATTCCCAGCCATTCTACCTCCATCAATGGGGCTGGAAGGGCCCTCGGGAAGGCTCTGTCTGGACCGAGTTGGGCGGAGTCCAAGGCTTCCTCTCAGTGGGGGAGATTCTGTGGTTTCCCTGATGTAGGCTTATCTTATCTTATCCTCCTCATTTTGTTGTGGCCCGTTAGGAATGAGGGGTGGAGAGACAACTCCCAGATCCCAGCCACGATCTCCACATGGATCTTGGAGCTATGTGTGGCTTGTCCATTGTGTCACCTGAAAGAGACCCCTCTCTGTCCCCACCCTCTCACTCAAGCCCAGACTCCAAATCACCACTGCTGGTCAGGCTGTCTGAGGTGGGAGGTGAGGGTGGAATGGGTGTGGAGGGTTGGGAGAGATAGTGTGACACTGGAGAGAGAGATTCCATTGGGTCTGAATTCCTAGAACTGGGGGGTGGGAGGACAATATGGAGTGGTCTTTAAGGGTTTCACTGAATTCTCTGAAATGAGGGACAGAATTTCCTGACTGGAAATGGAAGCCATGCAAGACGGAGTAGGCCAACAGTTGGGGCTCTTCTTGCCCAGGTGCTTTCCTGTGTTTGGGAAAGCACATGACCCTTCCTAGATGTCTTCTACCACAGCTTCACTGTCATCTTGACTGGATTTTAAACTATTTAGGAGACACACGTAGGGCCATGTCTTCAAGATTTAAAAGAGGCCGCAGGATTCCCTATGGCAGAGGCAAAACATGGGACACACTTGGTTCACATGGTCACTTATGGTTAGGCTGTTACCATGGAAACCCAAATCAGACCAGCCCAGAAGACTTGTGAAGACAGTTTGGGGGGGAGAGCGCTTCCTGAGCCCTTCAATCAGAGGAAGACCTTGTTCAACCAGCCAGTGATGTTCAGTTGAGGAGAGCAGTCAGGATCCCCTCTCTTCTTCCATGTCTTCTGCTGTGGCATCAACTGCCTTCTCTAATGGCATCTCCCCACCCCCACTCCCGAGGGCGCAATGTGGAGCACTGTCTATTGCCCATAGCTCAGAGCTTTGCCTTGAGTGATGGATGGATGGCTCCACTTTCTCTATGGACAGACTCAAACTGATCTTGGCCTGCACTGGGGCTGGGAACTGTTTCCAGACAGGAGCTCAGGCAGCCAGGACGCCTTCTTTAGGAAGCTCCTCTACCTCCCCGCTGTTTGTTTTATTATTTGTTCCACGTGAGGCCTCAATGAAGCCAAGCTGTGAGCAGTCTCCTGTTTAAGATCTCAAATTAACAGTGGGTGGTGGGTGGCAGCAAGGGGGAGCCACACATGGCAGGGGAGCCACCCTAGATTTGTCTGGCTCTGTGCTTCCTACCCTTTGACTTAGTGCATAGTGCTGCCTTACACGTGGTACACACACACACACACACACACACACACACACACATACACATACACACACACGCACGTCTCTTTGGGATGCTCTTTCTAGGTTTTACAGGTGCATGCAGAAGCAGGGTTGTAGCATACCTAGTGACTTAGTATTTGATTTTTCAAAGGACTCCAGGGTTCCTGCAGCAGCTGAAGATTTTCTTGCAGGACAGCAGGGCTCCAGTTTCTCCAGATCCTTACCACCAACTTGTCTCTGTTTCTACAATGATTGTCATCTTAATAGGCATGAGGCTTTGTGTGTGTAGTTTAGTTAATTGATTAATTGGCTGATTTTAAGAATATCTTAAATAATTTTTAAACCGGGTGGTGGTGGCGCACGCCTTTAATCTCAGCACTTGGGAGGCAGAGGCAGGCAGATTTCTGAGTTTGAGGGCAGCCTGGTCTACAGAGTGAATTCCAGGGCAGCCAGAGCTACACAGAGAAACCCTGTCTCAAAACAAACAAATAAACAAATTTTAAAATATTGTCTATTTGTCCATGTATCTATCTATCTATCTATCTATCTATCTATCTATCTATCTATCTATGTGTGTGTGAATGTGAGTGTACACGTGTGTGTGCGTGTGTGCATGTGTATACTACATCAGGCATGTAGAGGCTGGAGAACAACTTTTGGGGGTCATTTCTTTGCTTCTACCATAGGAGTTCCAGGTCTTAGATGGGCAGATTTGGCAGCAAGCTCCTTTACCCATTGAGTCATCTCATCTGCCCTGAACATACAGGGCAGTATGTTATGGTTTGTATGTGCTCAGCCCAGGGAGGGGCACTATTAGAAGGTGTGGCCTTGTTGGAGTAGGTGTGTCACTGTGGGTGTGGGCTTTATGACCCTCATCTCAGCTGTCTGGAAAACAGTATTGTGCTAGCAGCCTTCAGATGAAGATGTAGAACTCTCAGCTCCTCTGGGACCATGCCTGCCTAGATGCTGCCATGTTCCCACGTTGTTGATAATGGACTGAATCTCTGAACCTGTAAGCCAGCCCCAATTAAATGTGGTCCTTTATAAGAGTTGCCTTGGGCCGGGCGGTGATGGCACATGCCTTTAATCCTAGCACTTGGGAGACAGAGGCAGGCGGATTTCTGAGTTTGAGGCCAGCCTGGTCTATAGAATGAGTTCCAGGACAGCCAGGGCTACACAGAGAAACCCTGCCTTGAAAAACCAAAAAAGAAAAAAAAAAAAAAAAGAGTTGCCTTGGTCATGGTGTCTGCTCACAGCTGTAACCCCCTAACTAACTAAGAGAAGTCTTGAAAAGGAAAGCAACATCTCATCATTGGTTATGACTTTCACCTCATCCTCTAAGCTTTGAAGCATCTATACAACACACAGCAGGCATGCTTGAGCTACTTCCCTCCCCATTCTAGTTGCCCTCACAGCCTCCCAGAAACCCTGCCATGAAGACTCAGGGCTTGATGAGTAGAGTACAGGATGGGCCTCCTATCTGCGTGTGTCCGGAAGATAGCTTCATGGAATTTCAAGCAAGTGATGGAGGAGGAGAGGACTTGTGTCTGGAAGAGATGGCCTTAGAGGGGAGAGCTCTTTTGGGCCAGGCCTCAAGTGGAATAAGCCTTTATGGGGAAGAATGTTGATTAGTTTTCTGTTACAGTAACAAGAACCAGAGAACATCAATGTATAAAAAGGTTCATTTTGAGGCTGGAGAGATGGCTCAGTGGCCATCTCTGACTGCTCCTCCGAAGGTCCTGAGTTCAAATCCCAACAACCACATGGTGGCTCACGACCATCTGTAATGAGATCTGACACCCTCTTCTGGTGTATCTGAAGACAGCTACAGTATACTTATATATAATAATAAAATAAATCTTGAGAGTGAGTGGGGCCAGAGCGAGCAGAGGTCCTGAGTTCCCAGCAACCACATAATGGCTTACAACCATCTGTACAGCTACAGTGTAGTCATATACATAAAATAAATAAATAAATCTTTTTTAAAAAAGGTTTATTTTTGGCTCACAGTATTGGAGATGTCAGTCCAGGATCAATTGGCCCTGTGGCAAAGCAGCATAACGTGGCAGAGCAAAAAGCTGCTTATCACGTCCAGGATATGGGGCTGGGGGAGAGGACGGAGGAAAGGCTGGAAGGCCATGCTATCAGTGACCTAAGCCCTCCCACTAGGCCCCTCTCTTCTAGGCTCCATCACAACTCAGTACCACCAAGCTGAGGACCAAGCTCAGAATACATAGAGCTCTGGGGAACATTCCAGATCCAAACAGCAGCGAGAAGGGCATGATACCCCTGCTGTTAGTTACACAGTGGATCTGAGGGGTTTCAGTGGGTCTAGAGCTTACCCACACCTGTCCACCTACTGGCTATATTGTGCCTTCCTCTTGTCCAGGTCTTTGTTGTCTTCTGCCCCCTCCCTCCATTCTCTTCATATGTGCTCCCCGATCCTTCACACTGGGATCTTTGGGTTTTCCCCTCTGTTCAGTCTTCCGTGGGTGTCTTCTTTGATTCTTCCTACAGCTTTTTAAAATAAATATTTCTTTTATTTTATGTGCATTTAGTTTTATTATATGCATTTTTGTCTGCATGTATAAATATGTTCCACATGTGGGACTGGTACCCAGGGAGGTCAGAAGAGGTGTTGGATCCCCAGAGCTGAAGTTGTGATGCCATCATTGTAGGTGCTAAGGTCCAAACTCATGTCCTCTGCAAGAATTGCATGTGTTCTTAAACACTGAGCCATCTCCAGTCCCCCTTCTTCCAGCTCTTGACTCTTTCTAAGGGGGAGGCACTGTCAGCCTTTTGCATGAGGTGGACTTATACAAACCTGTCACAGGGAATGGCGCTCAGTTCTGAGGTTGAAGGGGTGACTGGCCTGCACTGCTAATGTCCCCTCAAAGGGGACACTCAACCCTCTCATCATATGGCTGAGCTGACTGATTCAAACTCTCAGAGGACATTACGATAGTGCCAATGAGGCATGAAGTGAAGACATCAGATGTCTTGACATAGGGACAGAGATGGGCCCACTTGGCCTCTGTACAAATAGAGGAGAGGTGGAGGAAGATATTGTCACCATGAAAGGCAGTATTGTTAGGGGAGTTTAAAAGAAGGGAGACAGTGCCACCTCAAGTCCAGGCCACCTTGGACTATATAGCCTCTCAGGAGAAGTATAATCCCTACACAGAAACAACCAAACACAGTATGTCCGCAGGGACCCCAGGAATAGGGACAGGAGGAGGAAGGACCTTTCTTACCAAGAACAGAATTTGATTCACACTGGAGCAGCCAAGATGATGCCACAATAGGAGGACTGGGAGGAAGAGAAGTAGTGAGGCCCCCAGGGCTGGAACCTGTCTGTCCAGGGACTCACAGATGACTCAAGGGGTAGCTGGGGACTCATGGTGATGGGGAGCCACTGAAGGTTCTTGGGGAGTGAAGCGATGGGATTGGAGATGAGCAGTGGCAGGTTTTTAATGATCATATTGAGACTGCCATTAGCTGAAGGTGTTCAATTAGGAAGAAGTGAAATCCAATCTGCGTGGACCGGTGAGAGATGGATTCCGAAGACAAGAGCTGAGGAAGTCTAGATTCTTAGAAAGCTCTAGCTTCAGGAGCTTCAGCACAGCGCCTGCTAGCAGGGTCTCAGTCTTTCTAGAGGTAACATTGTAACCTAGTTTCCCTGGCTATACAACTGAGCCCAGGGAACTGTGACCTTTTAAACACTTCACAAACCAGGGTGAAAAGCTACTGTTTCAAGCTTTCTGTTGTCTTAGCATTAGCTTGTGTCTAGCGACCAGACAGGCTGGAAAAAGATATGATGGAGGGATAGGCTAGCTATGGCAGAGGAGAATGGTGGGTTTCAATTCTGCATGAGTCTAGGCTTAGTTAGGTTCATGGTGGTTCTCAAGGAGACAGCCCTAAGGCTGTTGTGTTTATGGACCTGAAACTTCTGGTGTAGCACCTGGAGATGTGGCTCAGTTCTTCAAGGCTCTGGATTCAATCCTCAGCAGCACATAAACCAGGCATGGTGTCATATGCCTGTAAGTCTATCCCTTGAGACGTGAAGGCAAGGGAATCAGAAGTTCAAGGTCTCTTCAGCTACATAAGGAGTTTGATGTCAACCTGGGCCAGAGATCCTGTCTCAATCAATCAACCTATCTATCAACCAATAACAAAAATACAAAAAGTTTCAGGCATTGGTTTAGTAGTGTGTCACAATGTTTTTCTGGTGTTCAAAGATGTGAGTCTGGGGGCTGGAAAAATGGCTCAGCGGTTGAGAGCACTGACTGCTCTTCCAGAGGTCCTGAGTTCAATTCCCAGCAACCACATGGTGGCTCACAACCATCTGTAATGGGATCCAATGCCCTCTTCTGGTGTGTGTCTGAAGACAGCTACAGTATACTCATACATGAGAGAGAGAGAGAAAAAGAGAGAGAGAAAGAGAGAGAGAGGAAGAGAGAGAGAGGAAGAGAGGATTCTAACTTTGAAGGGCTGGAGTGAAGGGGACAGTTTATGATCTCATGTAAGTGGGAAGTCTGGGAACCATTAGGCATGCATGATATTAAATTAAGAGTGTCTCTATGGGGCTGGCGAGGTGGCTCAGCGGGTAAGAGCACTGACTGCTCTTCCGAAGGTCCTGAGTTCAATTCCCAGCAACCACATGGTGGCTCACAACTACCCATAATGAGATCTGATGCCCTCTTCTGGTGTGTCTGAAGACAGCTACAGTGTACTTACGTATAATAATAAATAAATCTTAAAAAAAAAAAAAAGAGTGTCTCTATGGAGAGGTTGGTGATGTTCAGTGATGCTGGACAGCATCTGCCAGTCTTCTAAGCGTTAGTTCTTCTGACCCATGTTTTATTCTGCTCTCTGGCTCTCTCCACTAGCCATGCTCAGCTCATCCAGTGAGTGGAAGGAGGCTGCTCTTCCAGCATCACATCCTAGGAGAATTCCAGGTGCCTGCCTGGAGTGCAGAAAGTATCCCAGCCTGAGGCCAGGGGAGGGTAGCTACTGTGACTGGTAGAGCCACTGTCACTGTGGGAACAGGGAAAGAACATTTGCTCAAGGAAGAAGTGTGGATTCTCCTGGGAGTACATGCTGGGTCAAGAAAGAGTCCAACACGTGTAGTCCATGGCAGGGAGTCTTCCTCCCACGAGGGCTGATTCTGTAATTAGAGAAGCAGATGAGGTCACCAGAGGGCCCCGCAAACATCTAGGCCAAAGACTGCCCAGCATTTTCCAGGAGTTGGGGGAGTCAGGGAGGACCAAGACCCAGGAGGAGACAGCAAAAAAAACGACGTCAGGATGCCATGAGCTGTAGAGAGCTCCAGGGGCGCGGCAGTGGGGAGAGTCAGTGGCTTATCAACAACACCATGGAGAGCTTTCCAAAAACCAGGATAAATGGATTGCAACCCACCCTCAAGGGTCCATACCAGGAAGGAGAGAGCACTGGGGCCAGGCCGGTGATTCAGGCTCTTTGTCTTAATGGGGGAGGGAATACACCTGTAGCAATTGCAGGAGGCTGATGCTGCTGGACAGAGGTGTCAAGGTTATCTTTGGGTCTAAAGGCCTGTCCCATGCATCACATCCAGAGCACAGGGCCCATTTTGTTTTGATTGCTGAATGTTGTATGTGTTTCCCACCTGCCATGCTGTATATAGGTAAGTATCATTTAAAAGTAGATTTCGATCCACACAATAACATATGATAGCAAAACCAGAATACGAGCAACTCAGAAGGAGTATGAAAGATGAAAACGGATGGTTCTCTGCATCCTCCTCCAGCCTGCTCTCCCTCACGTAACTGTTTTTAGCATTTTCTTGGGAATTCTTCTAAATATTTTTAGTGTATGGAGAGGTGTATGTATGGCTGGATTTAAAAGAGACCAGCAGGGCTGGAGAGATGGCTCAGCAGGTAAGAGCACTGACTGCTTTTCTAGAGGTCCTGAGTTCAAATCCCAGCAACCACATGGTGGCTCACAACCATCTGTAATGAGATTGGATGCCCTCTTCTGGTGTGTATCTGAATACAGCTCCAGTGTACTTACATATATTAAATAAATAAATCTTTTTTAAAAAAAGTTTAAAAAAATTATTTAAAAAAGAGACCAGTGTGCTGTCACCAAACACTGCCCTGCACCTTGCTTCTTGCCTTCGCTGTGTCTCTAGGAGCTTATCTGCACAGATGGAATCCATTCCCTTTCAGGAACAAGATGGCTTCTGTTGTGGGGATGCAGCTTGCTCTGCTGTGTGAACATACTGTCGTTTCTGATCTGTTGCCATTAAAAGTGCTATTTTTACTACTACTCACAGAGATCCTCCTGTTTCTGCTTCCCAAGTGCTAGGACTACAGGTGTATGCCACTGCACCCATGTAAGTATGACCTGGCCTAGAGAATATTTAGTTTTGTTTGTTTGTTTTGTTTGTTTTTTGGTTTCAGGGTTTCTTCGTGTAGCCCTGGCTGTCCTGGAACTCACTCTGTAGACCAGGCTGGCCTTGAACTCAGAAATCCGCCTGCCTCTGCCTCCCAAGTGCTGGGATTAAAAGCATATACCACCACTGCCCGGCTTTTGTTTGTTTGTGTTTTAATTTTAATTCACTTATAGGTTATTTATATAGCTTCCTAAGCTTTTTTTTTTTTTAAGAATTATTTATTTTATTTATATGAGTACAGTGTAGCTCTCTTCAGACACACCAGAAGAGGGCATTGGATCCCATTACAGATAGCTGTGAGCCACTATGTGCTGGGAATTGAACTCAGGACCTATAGAAGAGCAGTCAGTGCTCTTACCTGCTGAGCCATCTCTCCAGCTCCTCTCTTGCCTTCTTAGCTAGCCTTCTTGTCACAGACCGGGGTTTCTCGCGGGGGGGGGGGGGGGGGGGGGGCCCTTGTTCTGCGGGACTAGGGATTCTGGCCAGGTGGACATGGGATAAGGCTTTGACAAACAGACTACACACGGGAGGTGTAAAATCTGAGTGTATTTCTTTTAAAAATGGCATGAGGCTTTTACAATCATTGTAAAAGAGAAATGAAAAATCTGGCAGCTCAACAGTTGAGGTACCTCTGAGGCTATCTGAAACATACTGGGTCTAAAGCAGCAGCTATCTCCTCTGAACTGGTGCTGCATCCCCTGGGCCCAATCACTCTGGGCCCGGGGGAATGCGGGTATATGAATCTGAGTCCTAGCCCATCTAAGTTCTAGTGCTAGTCCTGCATGTGAGTCCAAGTCCTTCTTCTTCCAGTCCTAGTGCTAGACTGAAGTCACGTAGGCAAGCGACCCCCACATCCAAGGTCACCTGACTTCTAAAAGCCAGGTGTAGAACAAGAAAAAGAGGGGTAGAGCCCTCTCTGTTGAGGATTCTTATGCTAATTCTCTGGTTCTTGCTAGAAGCAGGCAGAGGAGAATCTTGACCTAACACTTTCAGTTTATGTCTTAGAGTGAGAGAAACCTTTCAATTACTCTCTAGTACTTAAAACATTAAATTAGGATAGTTGGAAACATTGGTGAAGGTTAGAAAACAATGTCCGAATTTTCTCTTGCTAGCTGTAAGAATATGATATCTTGGTGAGTTCCTAGCACACAAGTACCAAGACATATCTGGGCCACCTCTGAGTTTGGGGTGCCAGGCAACAATGCGGAGGCAGGAGGCTGACTTTCCTTGAAGTTTTCGCCTCAAATACCGCCATCACGCAAGTGTGCGTGGCACCTTCTCTAGTGTACTGTTCCAGAACAGGAATGCCTAAGTCAATGTCATGAACATTTTTACGACTAGTAGCCTTCTCAAGGGACAAAACAATGTACAGTATTTGGCATTGTGAATAAAAATTGTCTTTGCTAATTTTATAGTTGAGTCTTAGTTTCCTTTCTGTTTTAATTACCAGTGAGGTAGAATGTACACACATATTTGCTTATTAATAGCAATGTTGCTTCTCAGACCTGCCTATTCCCTCTTCTCTCACTTGATTGATAGCACATCCCTTTACAGAGGAAATAAAGGATTGTGTCTTATCTGGGAAACTTCTATCTACACAGGCCTCATGACCTTCTGAGATATTATCGACCACCACTAGATTATAAAAGTCATCCTTGGATGTGAGAACTTGGGGGAGGAAGCTGTGGGAAAAACATAGATGGTATGACATGGAGACACCAGAAAACAGAATGAAGGGCAACTAAACAACAGTGGAGTGCAGAGATGGAGCTGTGAGCCAGGGCAAGCACCCTCAGGCAGCATAGAGAGCAAGATGCTCCAGGGATGTCATCTCTGAGCTTCTCAGTGGAACTCTGGTGTCTTAGTTTATAAGATACCCTGACCAGCAGTATCTTAGGGGAAAAGGGCTCACTGTAGCTCACCATTCCAGGTTACAGTCTATCATTTTGGGGATGTTAAGGCAAGGACTGGAAACAGCCAGTCACAGCAACAGCAATGATTGATTGGAGAATGAATGTGCATGTGCCTGATCTCAGCCTGCTTCCTCTTCTCTTACACAGTCCAGGGCCTTAAACCAGAAAATGGCGCTGTCCACTTTTAGGCTACTTCTGTCTACATCAGTGAAAGTAATCAAGATAATTTCTCATTGGGATTCTCCTTTCACACGACTCTAGATTGTCTCTTGCCAATAGTTAAGTAAACAACAATGCTGGAGACTAGTGTGCCCTGGTTGTGCTTTGAGGTGCTCACGTGAGTGTGCCAACACCTTTCACCAGGAGAGTGCTGTGTGCAGATAGAGCACAGATGAGGGAGGATCACATCTAGTAGCCATTGAGGGCCAGCCATCTCCTTCAGCTAGACAATGATCAACATAGTTAAACTCGCTGTTAACCAGATCTACTTAGCATTGAGTTTCTTTTTCTTTTCTTTCTTCTGTCTTAGAAAGATTTATTTTTAATTATGTATGAGTGGGTGGGATTTGTGCACATGTGTGGGTGTCTGTAGAGGTTAGAAGAGGGTGCTGGATCCTCTGTAGTTAGAGTTACAGGTGGTTGGGAGCCAACCAACATGGCTACTGGGGTGGACAAGAGAAGTATGTATTCTTAATCACAGAGCTATCCCTATAGCCCCTGATTTGTATTTCCTTTATTTTTAATTTCACATATAAGGAGATTTTAGTTATGACTAATTCATCTGTGTGTATGTGTGTAGACATGCATATGTGTATGATTGCATGGTATAGATCTAGAACATTTGTTTGTTCTGAGTCAGGGCCTCCCTGTGTAGCCTAGACTGTTTCAAATACTGTCCCTTGCCTCCACCTTCTGAATGCTGGGGTGTGTGCCTCTGTAGCTGGCAAGTCCAATTGATCACGGTTTTCTCTACTGGTAGTGTGTGTCCATGTATGTATCCACCTCTGTAGAGAAGTTCACATTTATGTCTTCTCTTTTAAATGTTAATTTGTAAATTTGATCCCTGATAATTCTTATATATATTCAAGTTACCACACTTTGTCACATCTCCCCAAAATTTACTACTTATCTTTAAGTTTATTTAGTTTATTTTTTAGTATTGTGCTATTGCTGAAATACATAGAGCACAAGCCTGTGATGAGTTCTGATCAAGGTACATCCCAGAGAACCCCATTTTTCTATCAAAACATGGAACTGTTCTGTTCCTGTGGCCTGTTCCCCTCCTACTCAGTCAGTCTCAGCCTGCCCCTGAGCCAGAGGCAGATTCCTATCACCTTACTGATCCAACTTCACATAAAATCAGCTGTGAAGCTGGTCTCCTCTGCGCCTGGCTTCTCTTACTTGACATAATGTGTTTGAACTTATCCATGTTGTTCCTGTTGAGACACTTTCTTTTTATTGCCTAGTGACATTCCATTGTGTGAGCACGGCCCAGTGGTGCGTTCTTCCTCTTGTGGATTGACACTGGAGATATTCCTAGCATTTTTCTGCAATGAATAACACTCAGGTAGATTTTCTTGTGCCAACTTTTTTGAGGCTGTTTGTTCTTATTTATCTTGGGTAAACACCAGAGCTCAGACAGGCTGGGTTCCACACGATGTGCACATTTAACTGCATTGGAATCGGCCCTATTGTTTCCTAGAGAGATGGCAGGCACCTTTTCATACTGCCACTGGCAGTGTGTGTACTTTCAATTTCCTCATAGCTTTGCCAGTGTATGGTGTTGAAAAGGCTTTAAATTTTAATTACTCTGGTGGGTTACAGCAAAATCTCATTGTAATAGTAATTTCCATTTTTTTCTGATGACTTTTGATGGTGAACACTTTTTCTTGTTCTTGTCGTCTGTTCATACTTTACTACACTCAATATAAAGCCTAAGACTTTTTATGTACTTTTTTATATAAACTTTTTTTTACTTGTTTAGAGATTATTGCATGTATATATGTGTGTGTATGTATGTATGTATATATTGTTTTGAGGCAGTGTCACACTATACTCTGTATCCTGAACTATCCTAGAAACTCACTATCTAGACCAAGCTAGCCTCAAACTTGCAGCAATCCCCCAGCTCCAGTCTCTCAAGTGCTGGGACCAAAGGCATGAACCATGCCTGGAAGTTGTATTGCTTCTTAACTGAGAAATCTTTCCTAACACTAAAACACCAGTAAACATTTAAAGCAGATATTTGGAGTCTAAGTTTAGTTTAAATTGTGAAAACTCTATAGTTACTTTTGTGCTATGGTGACCCAAATACCTGACGGAAACAACTCACGGAAGAATTATTTTGACTCATGGTTTCAAAGGGTCTCAGTCTATCACAGTGGGGAAGGAGTGGCCACAGTGGTAATGGCAGCTGAGATGGACCTAGAACCAGGGAGACAGTGTAGCCTTCGGAGGCCCCCCCTCCTCTTGCCTCCTCTATTTCCATCATACAGGTCCTGCCTCCTAAACTCACCAGCCCCCTTAAAGATCACAACAGCTGGGTAACAAGCACGTAAAATATGAGCCTCTGGGGTCTACTTCAGATCACAACCACAGCAGGAATGACTTGTCCTTGAGTAGTGGACTCACAGAGACACAGGCTAAATAAAACATAATTCTTCCCTTTCCCGACATGTTTGATGTGCTGCATTTACTTTAAAATGACTTTTCCATATAAGTGAATCAATGTCCATTCCACTGCTACTATTGATATGTTTTCCCATATGGTATGTGCTTTCAATTATCAGGGTTATAAAGTGTGTAAGATGTTAAAGCTGCCCTTACACTTCTTAGCTTTCAAAGATGCTTTGGATGATCTTGCTCAGTTATTTATCTGAGCTGATGGCAGGGTGGTGAATAATGATTTCTCTCTACCACTCCCCACCAAAGATGTCTGCATCCCCATACCTGAAGCCTACGAATATGCTACCTTGTAGAGCAAGATTTTGCAGATAGGCTAACTGAAGGACCTTGAGACACGAAGGCCATCCTGAGCTGTATCAGTGGGTCCTGTGTGACCACAAAGATCCTTAGAAGAGGGAGACAGGAAGATGGGATTAGGAGAGAGAAGACCACTGGGGATGGGAGCAGAAGTTGGGGGTCAGGTGGCCACATGTTAAGGATGCTGGCAGCCCCTCCCAAAAGTCGGAGGAAACAGAAGGGGCTACTCTGCTAAAGCCCCCAAAGAGTCCAGTCTGCAGACACTGCCTTCAGCTCCCTAACATCCTTCTCACACTGCTGACCCTCCAGACCTGTAGAAGAGTAACAGGATATAACGGCAACAGGAAACAATATGCTAAGGAAATGATTTTTTTTAAGCCCTGCATGGTGGCCTACCGCAGTCCTAGCACTTTGTAGGCTGAGGCAAGAGGGTTGCCCTGAGTTCAGGCCAGGTGGGGGTGCAGAGGGACACTTTGTATCTAAAAACCAAAAAGAAAGAAGGTAAAGGTTTAAGGCAGTATGTGGGGCAATGGGGGAATGGTCCACATCTTTAATCACACGGATCAGGAGGCAGAGGCAGGGGCAGGGGCAGGGGCAGGGGCAGAGGGATGCCTGTGAGTTCCAGGCCACAGGGCTTCATAGTGAGACCCTGTCTAAAAGAAGAAGGAGGAAAGGAAGGAAGTGGGAAGAGAGGAAGAAACGGGGAGGAAGAAGGGCTGTAGCAGCAGCATTTGCTTGTAATCCCAAGTACAGGAGACCCAGGTGAGAGCATTTGCTTGAATCCAGGAGTTTAAGGCTAGCTTGGACACCATAGTGAGTCTGTCTCATAAAAGGTAGCACATGTCTGCTGGGATTTGGGTTAGAACTGAGTTGTTTTGGTTTGTTTTTTTGAGACAAGGGTTTCTTGGTGTCTTGGATGTCCTGGAACTCACTTTGTAGTCCAGAAGGGCCTTGAACTCACAGAGATCTACTGGCCCCTACCTCCTGAGTGCTGGGACTAAAGGCACACACCAGCACAGCCTGGTGGTTAGAACTCTCTTAAACAGGTCTGATTTGTAAAGAGCGGCCATCTCTGCCCTCATCTGTCTTACAAATCTGACATCTCCAAAAGGTGTTCTAGTGTTGTTGTGTGTTTCTGCTTATTGCTGCAAATGGAGGTCATCTTGTAAGAGGAAGGTCTGGAGCCAAAATCTGAGGACAAGCAAAGGACACACAAAGAGACTAAGAAAGAAGGGCAGGGATCAGAGAACAGCTAAGGAAGCCCATGACTGGTTGGCTCTCTGTTTTGGGGTCTGAGGCATGGTGGCACATTGTGCTGACGACTGAATCTGGAGACAAATGTAGCAGAGTAAAATTACTCAGCCCATGGCCAGAAGCCAGAAAGTAGCGGAGAGAGAGACAGACAGAGAGAGAGAGAGAGACAGACAGAGAGAGAGAGAGAGACAGAGAGCAGTTCCATGACCCCCTTTGAATGTGGGCCTCAGAGACCTAAAACCTACTCACTAGGCCCCGCCTTTTAAAGCTGCTGTCACCTCCTGGACAACTAAGCCTTGGGAGGACACTGAAGATCCACACTACACCCTGTCTTCCCCTGACTACATCCTATTCTCTAACAGGCATTTTCTAGAGTCAGCTCTTGAGTAAATAAATACTTTTTGTTTTGTTTTGTTTTTCGAGACAGGGTTTCTCTGTATAGCCCCGTCTGTCCCGGAACTCACTCTATAGACCAGGCTGGCCTTGAACTCAGAAATCCACCTGCCTCTGCCTCCCAAGTGCTGGGATTATAGGCATGTGCCACCACTGCCCCACTAAATTAATACTTTTAATTCTTGTCTTTATGGACAATATATGGAAGAGCTCATACCAAGATGTCGAGTACAAGACTGAACTGACCAGGGACAGATGCTGGAGTCACTCTGAGCACAGAAACCAGAGGCAGAATTGCTGAGCCAGCAGGGAAATGGAGGACTTTGCATCAGGTGTAAGCTGAAAGGAGCCTGGTTCTCATCCACCCTCTGTTGTCAGGGTTCCGGAACCAACCGTTCCATCTGGCTATTCACCACAGCTATATCTCAGTCTGAGCCCAAGACAAAGATTCTATTCATGGCTCTGACCCTGTGAACTCCTAGGAGGAATGAGGACCTCTAAAATCTCAAAGAGGCAGGGTCTGGGCTTCCGGGTGGGAGGAGAGGTGAGAACAAATGACTCTCCACTGAGAGTTCAGTGTGTTCCTGGGAGGAGACAACTATCAGTATAGACTCCAGGGCAGCTGCTTGGCTAGGATGGAGGGAGTGGAGGCGCTCAGGATTCATAGCCCATAAAAACATGGGTGCCACACACAAGATGAAGGGCCTGCAGATACTCTGACACTGTAATTTATAGCACAACCAGAACTCCGAGAAGAGCCGCTCAGGAAGAGACACTGTGATTCAGAGCCTGGGGGCCTTGGACATTTAATGAGGTACCAGGAGCCATAAAGATTCAGATAAGAATGATTTACCTGTTTAGGATGCCCAATCGGTCTCACACCTCCTTTAAAGGATGTTGCTACTACTTCTCCGAATACTTCCGAGTTGATGCAGAAAACAGCCCGTCCATGGGGTGCAGAGTCCCCAGACTGTCCAATTAGAAACCATCAGCCCTTTGCCTGTCTGAAACTCAACTTGAAGTTTAGTCTGCGTGAAATCCTGGAAAGGTGATTAGGGCTCTGCCCGCATGAATACATCCCTCATTTGTGTGACTAATGGATTTATGGATTAGCAGGCTCTCATTATCTCCAAAGCAGATCTTCAGTACAAATCTGTTGGCTGGGTCTCTCAAGAGCATCTTTCCTCTCGCTATGTGGTACCCTGGGCCACCTTGGAACTTTCCCAGCTAGAAAGCTGTCAGCAGATACCTTGAGCTAAACCCAAGCCACAGGCTAAAATAGAATAGACTTCCTTTCTTTAGAACTTAAACTTACCTGGTCTGCAGTTTTATGTTGTTATAAACAGACAACAGATTAAGAAACTAGCTGCTACAAAGAACTGAGATGCTAGGAATCAAAAGTTGGGAATGTCTTTATGGAAGGGGAAACTGGGGCCAGAGACCAAGTGATTTTTTCAAAGCCCCACAGTGTTTGGGGTTGAAGAGATAGCTTAGTGGTTAAGAGCATTGGTTGCTCTTCCAGAGGACCAAGGTTCGATTCCTAGCACCCACTTGGCAGCTCACAACTGCCTGTAACTCCAGGGGATCAGATGCCTTCTTTTGACCTCTGTTGGTACCAAGTATGCATGTGGTGCACATACATACATACATACATACATACATACATACATACATACATACAGGCCACACACATGCACACGCACACACGCGCACATGCGCGCGTGCGCGCACACACACACAGTGCGCTGCCTGAGATTATTAATGCTAGTGATAAGTCTGGTGGGGAGTGAAGAGAAGGTTAGGTCTCTGCGGGAAGAAGAGCCTGCGCATTGCTTGAAGCTAGCCAGCATGAAAACACAAGCAGTATCTCCTGGGGCTTTGGCTCCTGAGCATCTGAACTTCATGTTCCTAAATGCAAGTGTGCATTAGGATATCTTCAGGGTCTTTAATGTCGTCTCAGCAATCAAGAGTAAGCCTATTAAAATGTGATGACTGAGGCGTGAGATGTATTAAAAGCTGCATCTGTGTTAAGCTGTGACATTCCTGAGGTCAGGAAACACAAGGGTGAGAAAGAAGATATTGTGTGGGGATCTAGAAAATGAAGGGCTTGGGGTAGCTGGCACCTTTGGCCTGAGCAAGGAATCTTAAATTCTGTTTACACTTATGGATTTATGTTTATTGTAGATCATGTATGCTTATTATAAACAATGACAATAACAAAAACAAAAGACAAAAACAGTGGAGGGGGTGGACCCTCATGCAGAAAGCAATGAGTACCCATCACACTGGCCCAAGCTTCCCCAGAATAACTATTTTAAAAATCGGGGTCAGCTTTCCCCATAGTGTGTGTGTGTGTTTAACAGTCTCCAGAGAGATGAACTTGGGTGGCTCTACAGTCCACGGAAAGGCTGTGGCATAATTTATGAGCCTGTTTCTGGTCCGTTTCCAACTTTTCAATATTACAAATAGCAGGATGATGAATGTCTTGGTGTGTAAGTCCTAGGCACCGCCTCCGACAGGCTGTGTTCTGTTCCCAGCAGTGGGAACGCTGAGCTGAGCGAAGCCTGGCTGGCCTACCCTTTGGCACTAGGCCCCAGGGCCTGCCCAGCCCCACCCCAGCTCTTGGACACAGCCTCAGCATCCAGGAAGATGACCTAACAGGGTAAGAGGAGGAGGCGTTTGGACCTGGGATAGCTGTCTAACTCTGAGCCTTGTCCAAGTGTCTCCGCCTTTGTTGACCCCAGTTTTCCCAGCAGTAAAAAGGTCATTGGGTTTTTATTTTAGTTAAAAATGTTGTGATTAAAAAGAGAATCCATATAGAAGTTCATTATGTAAAACAACCGAAAAGGCTGGAGATGCAGCTCAGTGGTGGGCACTAGCCTCAGGCATGTGAGGCCCTGGGGTTAATCCTTGGCACCACAAGAAAAGAAAGAAAAGTTGATAGATAGGCCACGAATTTGAGATTAGCCTGGGCTATGTGGCAAGACCCTGTGTCTGAGCAAACAGATGATGATAACAAAAATCTAGCAGAAACAAATAAAACCAAGTGAGCGGAGCTGGGGTCAGACCTCCGCCTGAGCAATCATCTTCTTTCACCCAGCAAAAATTGATGGCCTTCCATGTTGCACTAGATTCTGGGGGGGGGCCTGAGCAATATGTTTAAATACACGGGTTGGCGTGCCGCAGGGCCTTGCTGATGTACCTCGCTACAGCCGACACCATCCTCCAGCTGCTTTGTTTTTTATGACATCCATCATTTATATTCTCCATTGTCTGCTCCTGGGCTGCTTCAGTTGCCCCAGGCTCTGTCTCTTCTACTCACAGTCCTGTCTGATTCAACCTTGACTAGTGAGTGTCCCCCAACCCTAGCCCTTGTGGCTCTCAGGCCCTTCACATCCTGTCTGGGACCCTTGGCCTCCATCTACTCTACAAAGTGCCTCTGCTGTGGTCACTTTGTATACAGCAATCAGCTGACAGCAGTGCTGAGCTCCTAGGACATGTGAGCAGCATGCTCAGAGCCTGGTCTACATCATCTGCTTGCTTCTTACAACCCAAATTGCCATTTTACAGAGGAGAAACCTGGGTGTGGGGTGCCAGGCACTCCCCAGGCTGTGATCCATAGCACCCCTGTACTCACCTTAACATGCTGGAAAGACCAAGATTCCTACCTGGCACATGAAGGTGAAGAGTTGTCCAACACTGGCATGTGCCTTCCTGTGTGTCCACTCGTCTGGGATTCATCAAGGTATCCACAAGCCCCAGGAAGGAAACCCCATTATGGAGGGGCAAGTCATGATTCTGCCCCTCCCCCCAGGGGACCCATGCCATGTACCTTTGTGGATTTGCAGGTCCTAGACTGAACTGACTGTGACAGTCACGGCTGATCCAGAATGGAGGCCACTGTCTCTGGGAGCCTTGTGAATGAGGTCATCAAATCACTTCATCTGCCGTCATTCAAATCTTAGCAAGTGTCAGAGAGAGTCGGTGCTTATGAAGTTGCTGTGATTTCTGCCTTTCAAACTGGGGTGAGTATGGAGGGTGAAAGGGGAACCTGGCTCCCAGTCCTGGCTTTGTTACCCACCGATTAGGGGCTATAAGACATGACTTCTTTACCTTGACTCACAGTTTCTAGACCTGCAAAGTCAAGGTTTGGTTCCATGTGTGCTCGGAGGACGCTGTCATCTGTCAGTCTGTCTCCCTCCACCTGCACTGGGAGATTCAGTGTTTGTGGGCAGTGACTGCACCTGTGGTTTACCTTGCCTACCTGCTAGTGAAATCCCTGTGTCCAGGGACCATGTCTGAACCAACCATCTGCCTCTTAGAGGGACCACTCTGAGCACCTCAGCTGGCTTCTGACTGAAGTGGAGGTGAAGAGGCTGTGGTGGGGGCCCACCTGTCACTGTGGCCCAGTGTCACCATCTGCCTGTCTTCCTAGTGTGGTGGACTTCAAGTGTGGGAGGGGAGCTGTCAGGGATCCTGTCTGTTGTGTGTGACCTCACTAGGATTCTCCTGTGTGAGTCAGGGTTTGTCTGGACCATGGCAGACAGTGGCACTCCAGGCTTTTGTAATCAGCTTTGAGATCTGTCAGCTCAGACATCCTGGGATTGGAGGCTCCGGGGACTATTTATGTTTCTATTAATGTTTCTTTCTGTGTCTGCAGAGTCAGGTACAAAGTAGAGCCAGTGATCAGTGAGTGGGTCTTTGCTACGCTACCTCTCTCTGTCCCTATATAAAGCTTTGTTTAAACACTCCAGTACTAATGGTTGGTAATAACCACTAATGGTTACTAGGAGTAAAGCTGACCCACTGGCTTGCCACAAAGGGCAGGGATAAACCAGCCACAGTCCTCAACTTCTAGGGCAGTCTGACCAGTTAGCCTAGATTTCTAGTACAGAAATATAGTATTTGGGACATTGTAACGAAACAAAAACCCACGCAACAATGTAAAAACCAAAATAGTGGCTAGCTGATTATTAGCAGATTTCTTTTTTTGGAGGAGGATGGTTCTCTCTATGTAGCCCTGGCTGTCCTGAAACTTACTGTGGAGACCAGTGGGGCCTCGAACTCACAGCGATCCTCCTCCTTCTGCCTCCTGAGTGATAGGATTAAGGTATGTACCCCATGCCAGGCTCAGCAGAGATTTTTTTTCATCTCATGGGTCAGGAGGTCCAAGGTGATCAAGGTGTTGGCAGATACTGTTTGGTGAGGGCTCTCCTGGTCCACAGACCGTATCTTTCCTCCAGTGATGGGAAGGACACACGAGCTCTCTGGTGACTTTTGAAAGAACACTAATGCTACTTCAATCTCACCAAACCCGTCCACACCCCAGGCCCATCTCCTGATTATGGCTCTGGGTCCTTGGGGCTGGGAATGGCTTTGGCTTTGGCTTTGCGGGAGAGGATGCAGACCTTCATAGCAGTGCACTATAGTCATGGCGGATGAGAGCTGGAAGACCTTGGGAACGCTGAGGAGGAAGAGAATGAGGGGCATGACGTAAGATCGAGTCCCAGACCCTGGAACCAGACTGCTCAAATTTCAGCTCTGCCATTTACTAGCTTTGAGCTTTGAGCAAGTCTTTTAACCTCAGTACCTTACTTTTCTCGTTCGTAAAATAGGTCACAGAAGAGAGGATCTCGGAGCAACGCTTGGCAGGAGGTGGATAGTCAGTAGATATGAGCAACAAGGAGAAAAGGCGTCCACATTTGAACAGGCTACGGGGAAGCAGGGGATGAGGCTCTGCAGACTGGAGACAGGTATCCCTGGACACTTCTTCAGAATTCAAGTTTTCTCTCACAGTTTGGACATTGCTGACATAGAGGCAGATGGAGGGAGAGGGGGAAGAACCCTTTCTGAGGATTACACTGCTGCCCAGTCCTGCTCCAGGTGGGTCTCCCTGCTTCCTGCTTGTCATGTAAGGCCTGTATAGCCTTGCCTCAGTTTACCTCTTCATTCACTACTCTCTTCTTAGATAAAGACTATCTAGGTATATCTTAGCTATCTATAACCCAGAGAGAGGGCAGGAAGAACCTGCTGTGGTTAGGTGTCCTTCAGTTGCTCTAACAATCTCCACTCCATGGTGACCAAAGAGGATGAGGCCCATGTCCTTGTAGCTTTGGAAGTCTGAAATCTAAGCTGTTCTGACTGATCTAAATCTTATTCCCCGGGGATGCCTGAGCAGGGAGCAGCCTCTCTGCCTCTCCCCTTCTGGTAGCTGCAGCATCTCTTGGCTTGTGCCTGCTTCATTCCTGTTAAAAATAAATCTATTTTTCCCTTCCTAGCCCCTGGTCGTGGAATGATGACTCTGAGACTGATTATTTATTAACAAATGCCTAGGCCATAAGCTTCGGCTTGTTCTCTGATTTGCCCTTAATTTGTTATGCCTTTTATTCTAACCTGGGTTCAGCTACATGCCTCATTTCCTCTCCTGGTTTTCTTGTGTATGTTCTTCAACATTCCCGGGAGAATCTCCCTTTATTTTAACTTGAGTTCAGCTACATGGCTGGTTATGTCTGCTCAGCTCCCATGTTTCTGACCTCCTCTAGGTTCCCAGGTGAATCCTTACACCTCTCACTATTTCCCAGAATCCTCTCTCTTCCTGTCAGTGTCCCACCTCCAATTTCCTGCTTCAGCTCAGTGACCACAGGCTTTTTTTAATTGACAAGTAGTGCTTATATGAGATTCTCTCGGGGGCTGGAGAGATGGCTCTGTGGTAAAGAGCATGGAGTATGGGCAGTGGTGGCTCATGCCTTTAATCCCAGCACTTGAAGCAGAAGCAGGTGGATTTCTGAGTTCAAGGATAGCCAGGGCTACACAGAGAAACCCTGTCTCGAAAAACGAAAAACAAAACAAAACAAAACAAAAAACAAAAATGGGAGGGAGAGCTCATTCCTTCCCCAAAGTTGTCCTCTGGGCTCCCAAGTACGTGTGATAGCATTCAGAAGCTCCTCCCTCGCCCAAGAGCACGGACTACTCTTCAAAAGGTCCTGAGTTCAATTCTCAGCAACCACATGGAGGCTCACAACCATCTGTAACAGAATCTGATGCCCTCTTCTGGTGTATCTAAAGACAGCTACAGTGTCCTCATATAAATAATAAATAAATAAAACTTTAAAAAAAAAGAGAGAGATTTCTCTCTACACACACCCATCTGCTCTGTTGTCACATGGCCTCCTCCTCTGGGGACAAGCCTTCCTCTGCTTCCCTTTTTGAAGATCTTTTTTTATCACAGCTCCATTCAGGTAACCCCAGGTCATCTCCCTATCTCAAGACTCTCTTGACTTCATCCCACCAACAAAGTTCCTTTTCCATGGAATGCAGCCTTCCCAGGAGTCAGGATATAGCTCAGGGATAGAGACAGAGCACTCTGCCTAGGGTGCCCAAGGGCCTGGGCTCAACCCCAGCACCTCCAAAACAATAAAAACAAAGCAACATCTATGCCTCCAAGAATTAGGACCTGGACACCTTCAGGGAACCCCAGGGGCAACAGGAAGGAGACCATACCCAATAGGGTGGGCTTCCTCTTTCCAGGGTCTGTGGCAGATACTCACAAGTACTTGTGGGGTAGTTAGTTACTAGTTTCAGCCCGTTTAGACTTTACAGAAAGTGAGCACTGAGCAGTTGAATGACCCGTTGCTCCAGGTACTTCTGCATCCCTGGGACCAAAGCACATGATAGAAGCAACCCGAAGGAGACCTTGCTTTGGCTCACTGTTTCAGAGAGCTCTTAGTCCATCACATCGGGCAAAATATGACAAGCAGTCAGCATTATGGCAGCAGGAGTGTGCTGGGGTGACTGTTCACATGATGGTAGAACAGGGAGGGAGGGGAGGAGAGGGGGAAGAGAAAGAGGAGGGGAGGAGAAAGAGAGAGAGGGAAAGAGAGAAGGGGAGAGAGAGAGAAAGAGAAAGAGAGAGAAAGAGAGAGAGAAAGAGAGAGAGAGAGAAAGAGAGAGAGAAAGAGAGAGAGGAGAGAGAGAGAGAACGCACAGGGGCTATATATAACCTTCAAAGGCCTTCCCCTAGTGACCTACCTCTACTAGTTAGAGTCCTCAAGGCTTCAGAACCCTTTAAAACAGTATGATTCAACCTAGGAACAGACATCCAAAACAAGAGTCCCTGGGGATGTTTCAGACTCACATCATAACCTTGAGCCTTCGTCTACTGGCTAGTGAGGACAGGACTACAACTCCAGCAGACCTCATTTGTCCAGGCACCCAGCCCCCTTAGCAGAGCAAGAACAAGGGTCCTAGCAACCACCTCCCCTATTCTCCCACTTTACAAGAGGGGAAACTGAGGCTGAGAAACCTGAGTAAGTTAGGGGTAGGACTGGAAACTGGTC
>NW_022196900.1:6617936-6622792 GCF_008632895.1 Mastomys coucha
CCCCCCCCCCCAGTCCTTCTGAGGAATGGCCACAGCTGGGGGTGCAGCATAGTGGAGCCAGCCTACTAGTTCATTTTCTGTTGCCATCACACAGTAACCAGACTGGATGAGTTAAAAAGAAAAGGGGCTTATTGTCGGCTGTGGTTTTAGAGATCAGGTTGTATCCTGTGATGCCCTTCTGGCTGGGAGGATCCCGAGGTGGTACAAAGTGTCACACAAGAAGAGACAGGGAATATGTACGCATGGCTTCTGGGCTTTCTTCCCTTTATGAACACCAGGATAAATGATGGGGGATTCCAAGCTAATGACCTCACTGAATCTTACTCACCCCCAGGTGGCCTACCTTGGTACACCATAGCCAAAATAAATGTCCACTTTTAATACTTCACAGTGGGAATTAGACTTCACTACCTGATATAGGGTGGGGGGCATACCACATCTGACTCAGAGTGCCTAAGCTGGTGGGAGCCCTGACCAGGACTTTCTGTTCTCTCCCAGCCTTGGGCTCCTGACATGTTTGTAGGAGAGCTCACAGAAACCTCCTGAGAATGCTATTTACTGTCATAAGCTATTTATGTTATGTTTAAAAGAGTTCTTGTGTTACCTTACATATGTGTCTATGAATACATACTGAAAACTACTTATACTATGTATCCATTGCTATACATGGTATTAAAACCAGCTCCCATAGCTCACCACCTATCTTGGGACCAGAATCTTCCTGTCAATCTTGCCCGTGTCTGAATGTCTCCCCCTTATTTTACCCTCTTGCCTCTCTCAGAGGTGAGCAAAGCCCACATTTTGACATTTTCATTTCCTCACCATTTTGAGGTCATTTAAGCACATATGCCTATATTGCATAGTTATAGACAATCTGCTTCTTTACATCTGACCTTCAGAAAAGTATTATCCAGCTGTTCACTATTATCTTCTGTGAATTGCTTTTTTACACTCAATGTTACTGCTAGAATTTATCCCTATTGATACATGTAGCTTACTCCATTCATTGTCCATGCTGTATAATATTTTGTTTGAAGAAACATTACATAGCATTTATTCTTTTGGTGATGGGAATTGCCCGATAGATAGCACAGTGTGTGATCGTGGAACCTGGTTTGTGTTGTGCTCTCCCAACTCTGCTCCAAGGGATCCTCTCGCGCCCCCTCCTGGTAGAGTCAGAGAGTGCCCCCACCTGGAAGAATTTACACAGGGCGGGGCTTGTCGGACTAGGCTGGATGAGAGACTAGTGAGAAGTCTATGATCCTGGAAAGGCCTAGAAGGTCTGAAGGTGGCCGGTGGGAGGCCTGTGCTTCAAGGCTGGTCCCTGAGGAACTCCACTGTGGCTTCTCATCTTCTTGCCACAGAAGCCCATCTGTGCATGAAGCCTTCTCTCAGCTCTCTTCTGTGCCTTTTCTGCCTTTTCAAACCCCTCCTGTTCCTTGGTCTTCTCGCTTCAGATCTCTTCAGCTGAAGGGATCCAAATCTCCTTCCTGAGGGTGGCAAGTCTGCAGCACAGATCTTTTGTCTGTGGCCCCTTTGCTTGCTCAGAATCCTGGATTTACTGAAAGCAACACCGTGGTGTGGGACTAGAGATGGCAGGAGTCCCAGCTAGGTGGTTATCGGCTCATAGTCCCTTCCTAAGTTCTCTGTGTGTGCATTTTGATCTATGTAGCTCACACTCCATATTGCATCTGAAGTTTTGTTGTTTTTGAGACAAGGCCTCTTGCATTTTCAGCTCAGACTGACCTGGAACTCATTATATAGCCCAGGTTGGACTTAAAACTTTTTTTAATCGTTTTTTGAGATGGGGTTTCTCCGTGTGTAGCTCTGGCTGTCCTGGAACAATCTCTGTAGACTAGGACAGTCTCAAATTCAGAGATCTGCCTGCCTTTGCATTAAAAGTGTATGCAACATTTTTACATTAATTATTCATTTAATTGAGTGTGTGTGTGTCTGTCTGTCTGAGGACAGATTTTGAGAGTCTATTCCTTTCTTTTACCTATAGGCATAAGGACTATCTCAGTTTATCAGACTTGGAGACAAGTGCCTCTTACCCACTTAGTCATTTCATTTGCCTCTCAGGTAGTTTTGAATTCATGAAGATCTGGGTGCCTCAGTCTCTCAAATGCTGTATCTGCTTTTTAAAAAGACATTTCCCCCGTCAAGTTGCTTTATATCACCAAGTATTTGTTGTTTGTTTTGAGAATAGGCTCATTTAGCCCAAGGTGGCATCAAAATCGCTATGTGGTCAAAGCTGGTCTTGAACTCCTGATCCTGGTGCCTCCACCTCCTCCACCTCCAAGAGCTGGGAGGGTCATTATCCATATTAATAGTCATACATGGTTCTATCACATGTCTTTTTTGTTGTTGTTGTTTCTGTTTTTGTTTTTGAAGACAGGGTTTCCCTGGCTGTCCTGGAATTCACTCTGTAGACCAGTCTGGCCTTGAACTCAGAAATCTTCCTGCCTTTGCCTCCCAAGTGCTGGGATTCAAGGCGTGCTCCACCACTGCCTGGCCCATCACTTGTCTTGAGGAATTGATGTGTGAAGATGGTCCTTGGCTTATGTCCAGGGAAAGGAGGACGATACATTCTCCTCTCCAGCTCCTGTGCACAGTGCACAGTGCAGTGTGGGCCTTGCTGGCTCCACAGCAGCTACACTGCCCCCTGTCGGTGTTTCCCTTCCCCTTCTTGATCACACAGCCGATGTCCTATCCCCAAGAAAGACCAAAATGCATAACTAATGGTATGGTTTCTGCTGAGTACTTGGTAGTAAGGTTTAAGTGACAGAAACAATCCAAAAGAGCTTTGGCAGGGAAGAGAGACAGAGACAGAGACACAGAGAAAGAAAGAGACTTGCATGGAGGATGGGGGACACCTCACAGAAGGGTGGACATGTGACTGGGCCTTAGCAGTAGGGAACAAAGATGCTGATACTATTAGATACCTGCTGTGTTCTATGTTAGCTACATCCTTCTTCTCCCTCCATCAGCAAACTGGTTTCCTCTGCTTCTCCTGTCCATGCAAGCTTAGGAAAATGAGCAGCCACAGAAACTCAGATGGGTCCTTCTTCGTCTGTACGGGGCTCCTCCTGTGTTGTGAAGGGGAGTTGGCAGCTGGTCCTGGAATATGTAGGCAGTCTGGGAGGGACAGGACCACAGAGAGATCCTGAAAAGATCACGGAGAGATCACAGAGAGATCACGAGGAGATCACAGAGAGATCATGGAGAGACTATGGAGAGACTATGGAGAGACCACAGAGAGATCCTGAAGAGATCACGGAGAGACCACAGAGAGATCATGGAGAGATCATTGAGAGATCACAGAGAGATCGTGGAGAGACTACGGAGAGACCATGGAGAGACCACAGAGAGATCATGAAGAGATCATGGAGAGATCACAGAGAGACCATGGAGAGACCATGGAGAGATCACAGAGAGATCATGGACAGACCATGGACAGACCATGGAGAGATCATGGAGAGATCATAGGGAGATCATGGAGAGATCATGAAGAGATCACAGAGAGATCATGGACAGACCATGGAGAGATCGTTTAGCGGTAAGGTTTGCTTTACCTCCCCTTATATTTTACCAGCACTGTCCCATACAGAAACCTTTTTCCTTATATCAAGTTATTTACTTTGGACAAGTTCTTTGGAGTGGAATGAGCGGGTGGTCTGTGCATTTTCATGATGCTTGATACTACTGCCAAATCAACTTCAACGATTCTTCTCAGCTTTACAACCACACTGCACCAGGGCAGAGGGAGAGAACCTTCCGCTGTCATAGTGAACATAGGTGTTAGGGCTTGAAATAGACTTTTTACTATTTTAATAACTATAAAAAGATATGTCATAATTTTTATCAGCATATTTTTCTAGCTACTGGTATGACTGCAGACTTTCCCATGTATATGGTTTATAGAGTCGATTCACTCTTGTGAATTGGCTTTACCCATTTATTAGAAGAAGGCTTGCCACATTTGGATTTTAATTCCTTGGAAGTAGGCTCACCACCAGTCTTTAAAACATAAAAACAATTTGTGACTTCTGGACCCATAAAGTCACCTGAGAGCCTGGTTTAGCATAGCAGTTAATCATGATTGTCAACTTGATGGGATTTAGAACCAATGTGGGAACAAACCTGTTGGTTTATCAGATAAGCCTGTTGGGCTTATCTGTTTGGGTGGTTTTTGGATTAAGTTAATGGAGGTGAGAAAATCCCCCCTAAATGTATGCAGTATCATCTCACAGACTGGGTTCTGGGCTGAATAAAGAGAAACCTGGAGCCAAACTGCAGTGCCCATGCCTTTTTGCTTCCTGACAACAATACAATGTATCCAGTTGCCTTGTACATCTGACACTCTGCCTGCCCCACCATGATGGACTGTACCTCTTTACACTGTGAGCCCAAACAAGCCTTTCCTTCCTTCCATTCCCCTTTTCAGGCACTTGGTCACAATAATGAGAAAAAGAACTGATATATTTTATTCAGTCTTTTTTTTTTTTTTTTTTTTTGGTTTTTTCGAGACAGGGTTTCTCTGTATAGCTCTCTGGCTGTCCTGGAACCCACTCTGTAGACCAGGCTGGCCCTTGAACTCAGAAATCCGCCTGCCTCTGCCTCCCAAGGGCTGGGATTAAAGGTGTGCACCACCCCCGCCTGGCTTATTTTATTCAGTCTTAAGGCTCTAGTTTGCTAGCCCCTGCCTAGATCTTAAAGTCACAGAATATTATAGCCAGAAAATCTTAACCCCCTCAATATACAGATGGGAAAGTGAGTCATAGAAGTCAGTGTGGTCCCTTTGTGGTACCTGTGCTGAACCAGGGCTTTCCCTGACTTTGGTATGATCCATTCTG
>NW_022196900.1:6622802-6636209 GCF_008632895.1 Mastomys coucha
TGTGGTACCTGTGCTGAACCAGGGCTTTCCCTGACTTTGGTATGATCCATTCTGTAGGTTTGGGCTTTGGCTGATGTGAACCCAGGGGAAGAACAAGGCAGCCTGTTTCTAGAGAAAGGATCCCTCTTCTCCAAGGGCTGGTCCCTGCCTCAGAATTTCTTATTGAGTGGCCTCGTCTTCTGTTTGGGGTGACAGGAGAGATGGTGCAATCATGGTGTCAGTTCATGTTTGTACCCCAGCTGAGAATTTCCTTGTGTGCAGAGGCTTTTTTCCTTGTTACAATTGATTTTTTTTTTTTTTTGCAACAACAACAACAAAAAAAGACATTATTTTTCAGGGGAATCTTGTATAGGGCAGTAAATACCAAATATAATTGCTTCCTCTCTCCCAAGACACCTCAGACCAAATCTATATACTCAGCAGCAGACAAGAGGCAAAGGGCTATTGTCGCGAGAGCCTTCTCCTTCTAGGTGACTAGAGAGGTCCCTGGGGCTTCTTGCCCTCTCCTACGGAGTGAGGGGAAGCAAGCGAGGGTGAGGTGAGGAGTGAGGGTCAGTCTCCTGGGATTCCTGCTGTGAGCAGCTTGTTTTCTACAAAGAACTCCTGGGTACTGGTTTCTCCCCAGAGGACAGGTTAGGCATCCAGTGGAGATGAGAGTTCTCACCAGTGAGGTGCAGTTTGACCTGGTCTTCATTGAGACTCTGGTATCCATGTTGCTTCTGCCAATAGTATAGCCTTGTGGTGATGAAATATCTAACAAAAAGCAACTTAAGGGAGCAAGGGTTTATTTGGGCTCCTGCTTTGACGGGAGCAGTCTACATTTTTTTTCACAGACAGATCCCCGCTGAGCCTATGTTGATGCAAAGCAAGATGCCCCCTCTCTACTGTCCAAAGTTTTACCGGAGTCTCCATAGCCACAGGTCCCTGTTGTAGCCACAGGGTAGCATCTCTTTCCTTCGGCTGTAACAGTGTCATACTCCAGGGCTTTCAAAACATGAACACGTAGTGTATTCAGCTTGGTGTGAGTTAGGATGCAGGCTCTGATTCAGAGGTAGGACTGGAGAGTCTGGTCATCTAACTAGGTTGCCGGTGAGGGGGCTGAGGTGCTAGTGGGCCAGGCTGGGAGCTTCTTAGAGACTCTGGACCTTGTGGGAATCTCATTACCACCATGCTTGGCACACAATAGCTGCTGAGATAAATGTGATGACTGACTGAACAATAGGCAATTAGCAAGCAAGATACCCAAGAAGTCCTGCAGGAAGCGAGCCTGCTATTCTTTACTATGCGGATCTCAAGTTTATTTTAACTGGAATCCAATTTTTGGAAACACTTATTAACATTTTATGGAAATAGTGCTTTAAGACAACTACTCTGGGAGGCTCTGGTGGATCGTGGAGTCTTGCTTAGTTCGATAATGGGAAACTCAAGCCCCAGGTTCGTATGTGTATGTCTGGTTCAGCAATTAGGAGAAATTGTTTCCCCACAGACCTTCCTGTAGCCCCGAGGGCCTGCAGACTCCTTCAGGGGATGCATCTGAATATATTACAATGCAGAGTGGTGCTGCTGTTGCTGCCTGCTAAGGTGTTCCCCTTTTGGGCTCTGAACCCCTCTGGGCTTAGAGCCTGAGGACTCTGCCAATTAGTATTGTGCCGTGGACTTGTTCAAGCTCTTTGTTCTGGGCTGAGGCAAGGAGGGCTCTGGGGAAGAGCCTGAAGGGGGGCTCTGGGTTGGGGGTTTGAAGCTGGTGAAAGGGTCGAGTATCCTGGGGGGACAATGGTGACTACATTCATCCCTAGAGCCCTTCTTGCTGAGGAGAAACCTCCTGGCTTGAAGGACCTGCCTTTGTTAGTTTCAAGGGAAGAGAGACAGAGTGAGTGCCTTGCTCCTCTCTCTGGAAGCAGCCTCGCGGTTGTAAGTCCCTCTTGTCCTTCCTTAGTGACTTTGCTTGTTTCTGTGACCAAATACCAGACCAGGAGCAACTGAGGAAAGATGGAAGGGCTTGACTGAGCTCACAGTTTGGGGACACTTCATGTCTGCCATGGCAAGGTGGCAGGAGCAGGAAGCTGAGGTGGGTCCCATGGGCTGCACACCAAGCCTTGGGTACTGAACCCACAAGCTTCACTTGGGTCTGCCCATCAACTTTGGATCTCTTTGGAAAACCCCTAATGGACCTTATCCTTGGGTCCGGAAGTCCCCTGGGGGATACAGCAGACAGTCTTAAAGGACAGATACTTTGTACAAAGCTGTGGAATGAGATTTCCAAAATCCTTAAATGAAAAGAGAAATGATGAGAAAAGGAAACTCTGCACGAGAGACTGAAAATGTAATCACAGAATTAAGAGCAGCTATTAATCCTGGGGAAAGATTAAGGAACAGAACCGGTGCAGAAAATATTCAATCAGTGTAGGACCCGTCAAGGTTGAGAAATCTCATCAAAAATGCAGAGGTAAAGATAAAGAAATTAAAAGGGCAAGAGGGGGTGTTTACAGATCCAGGGAGCAGAACAGGGCAACGTGGAGTGAGCTCTCATCGCTCGAGACAGTCCCGCAGCCAAGAGGAGAGATCGCAGACCCAGGGAAAGGCAGAAGGGATCAATGCTGTCAGTGGGTGGAAGGATGTCGAACACAGGAACAGCTGCTCTCGGAGTCTAGATTTTGCAGTGGTTTGAATGTGTTCGCCCCAAACCATGGCAGGAAACAATCTGCCATGTCGGGAGATGGAACCTTTGAGAGGTCCTTAGGCCGTGTCGCCCCTGTGCACATCCACAGATGGATGCCTGAATGAAATAAATTTTTAAAAAGATGAAATAACTTAAATAAATTAAACAAAAAGGAAAGGTGTGACTGCTCTTAGGTATGTTGGAGGAGAAGGTTTATTGTAGACTAAAAAAAAAAAAAAAAAAAAAAAAAAAAGGGAGACAGGACAGGCAGGGACATCTGGGAGAGTCAGGAGGCCCAAAAGAGGGGAGCTCACCAAAATGGCGGAATTGTTTCAGGAAGGGCATTTGGGGAAGGGCAGTCCAGCTGATCATCTGGAGTAATTTAGGGTAGGGGGCAGGGTGTGCCAGCCATACCATAACAGGTAGGGACTGAGGGATGCTGGGAGAACCTGTCAGCCAGGTTCACTTTTTTATATGTTAAATAGGAATCTTGGCCACCCAGCAAGGGTTTGGCACCTGACAAAGTGGATTCCAATGTTAAAGCCACAAGCTTATTCGCTCACAAATCCAAATAAATACCCCCTCCTTCTGCATACTGCCTTGGTCATGGTGTTTAACACAGTGATAGAACAGTAGCTCATGTATCTACCACTCTGACTTTCTTTTACTGTAGGGTTCTTCTATGCAGCCCAGGCTGGTTTTGAACTTGCATACACACAGGCACCCTACACCCACATGAACATGGGGGAAAAGATGGAGTGAACAGAACTGAGGATAGAGAAGAATGAAAGCAGGACACCAGTGCCTGTCAGAGAAGACCAGTGTGGAGATCCGTAAGGGGCGTGAGGTGTGAAAAGTGGGCTGGGGATAAAGGGCCTGCTTTATCTACTGAGGACTGGACTTCAGATTCTCAGCACCCACATAAGAAGCTGGGCAAGTGTGGCAATTATCTGTCACCCCAGCAGAGACAGGGGATCCACAGGGCAAACTGCTTGGCTAGACTAGCTGGGACTCAGACAGCTCTGAGTCTAGTGAGAGACCCTGCCTCAAAAATTAAAGTGCAGACCCTCTGCTGTAGTGCATTCCTTTAATCCTAGCACTTGGGAGACAAAGGCAGGCAGATCTCCGTGAGTTCAAGGCTAGCTTGGTCTACAAAGCTAGTTCTAGGGTGGCCAGGGGTAAACAAAGAAACCCTGTCTGGAAAAACCAAATAAATAAATAAATAAACAAATAAATAATAAAGTGGAAAGTGATAGAGAAGACACCTGATGTCAACCTTGGATCTCCATCTATATACCCACAAAAACATATGTGAACATGCACACACACATACACATATGTGAACATGCATACACACACATCCATACATCCACATATATGAACATGCACACACATATGTGAACATGCATACATATATACATATGTGAACATGCACATACACACCCACACCCACACATAAACATATGTGAACACGCATACACACTCACACATAGACATATGTGACATGCACACAAATGTATACATATGTGAACATGTACACCCACACTCACATACCCACACATACACATATATGGACATACACACAATGCACACACACATACACATATGTGAAGATGCACACACACACACACTCACACACTCATACTCACACACTACATATACATATGTGAATATGCACACACACATACACACTCACATACACACTCACACAGAGATGATAAAAAAAAAAAGACAACTCAGGAAGCTCTGCTCTCCCTTTGACTGACATGTAGAAAAGGTATGGCTGAGGAATGTATTACAAACATTAAAGATACTTGTAGAGTTACAGAGAAACTCCAGAAAATATACAAGTGTGCCTAATATAAAATGCATTAGAATGTATACTATTGATAACTGTATAATATGCATGTAACATGTACACAAACACATCCCTCTGGAGAAGCTAAAAAACACAGGTTGGGCAAGGAAAAAATAAGCCACATGGAATTAATCCTTTAATCTTGGCACCCAGAAGACAGAGGCAGAAGGATCAGGAGTTTGGAGATTGCTACATAGAGAAGCTCTATCTCAAAACCACAAAATTAAAATCAAAACAAAACTTTAGGTCATAGAGATAGTACTAAATAAATATTAAGGTGACATCTGTAAATTGGTTCTGTTTATTTTACGACAAAACCTCTTAGAATGCTAACTTTCACATGTGATACTCAAAACAAAGTGAAATGAAAATAAAAACAAAAACAAAAAAACCCAAACCAACAGCAAATAAACAAAAGCAAAACAACAACAAACCCCACAGTAGAATCTGGCAATTCCACTCTTGGGGAGAGGCCCAAACAAATGGAGAACAGGAGCTTAATCAGATATGTACAGGTCAAAATCATTGCTGTGCCATTCACGAGAGCCTAAAGGTAGAAAGAGTCCCCACAGCCCTCAGAGGATGAGTGGCACACAGGATGTGCACCCACACGCAGTTAACGTTATCCACCTACTAAAAGAAACGGACACATGCCGCTGACCTAGGTGAAATCTGAAGATGCTGCACTAGGTGAACCAAACCGTCAAGCAGGATGAATGCAGTGTGGTCTGCTTTCAGGAACACTCAGCCCAGGCAAAGTCACAGAGACAGAGAGTGGGTCAGGGGCTGTGGGAGAGTGAGGAGGCATTGGTTAATGGCTACAGAGTTTGGGATAGTGAAAAGTTTTACAAATAGACAGATGCTCATCACTAAGGTATGATATGATATGAATGATAGAGTGGCTGGAGAGGTGGCTCAGACTCAGAGGGCAAGAGTGCTGGCTGTTCTTCCAGAGGACCTGGGTTTGTTTTCCAGCATCCACACAGTGGTCCATAAGTAACTGTTACTTCCTTTTTAGGGGAATCTTGTGCCCTGTTCTGGATTCCTCAGGCACTGCAGGCATGTGGTGCATAGACATACACACAGACAAAACATCTATATCTGTAAAATAAATACATTTTAAATAAATAGTGGAGAAAGCCTAAGTAAGACACCAGATATCGACAACTGGCCTAAACACCCACACCCACACACACACACTTGCACACTTGCACATATATGCACAGGGGCATGTACACACACATACAAACACAAATGATCAAAAATGGAATGTTTTTATCACAATAGAATTACAGAAAAGATGAGGCTGAGGAGATGGCTCAGTGGAAGGGCACTTGTTGTTGCTCCTGCAGAAGATCCAGGTTTGATTCCCAGCATCCACATGGTAGCTCACAGTCATCCATAGCTTCAGTTCCAGGGATCCAACAGGCATGCACATGCTGAGGGTACACACGTGCAGACAAGCACTTCATGCTCATAAAAGAAAAATAAATAAATAAATAAACAAACAAATAAATAAATGGTACCACCTTATAAAAAGGAGCCTGGTGGCGTAGACCTTTATTCTAGCAATGGGAGGCAGAGGCAGGCAAAGCTCCGTGAGTTAGAGGACAGCCTGGTCTACATATCAAATTCCAGGACAACCAGGGCTATTATACAGGAACCCTGTCTCAACACCCCCCCTCCAAAAACAAAACAAAATGAAGACACAACAATACACAACAACAAAACAAACACAAAAGAATAAAACAGACAGTGGCAAGGTTAGACCCAGAACAAACAACAAAACAAAGCCAAGAAAGCAGCAATTTCTAATATCAATTATGGGCTAAGCAGGTTTTAAGACCAGACAGGTTAAATGCAGCAAAGAGGTTTGATCTTGATAAGGGATGGTGTTATCTCAACTATGAAATGCTCACAAATCTGTATGGAGTAAATAACATAGCACCAGATATATAAAGCAAAGACACACACCTAGGGAAGAAAAATAACAAGCTCACTGAATGAAGACCCCTCTGTCTTTGTTCATCTCCATGTCTACCCCAACCCAGAAGTACAGGGCAGAGGAAAGATGTGTGAGGAGCCTCTCCATCAGCCTTCTATTCGCACCAGGACATCTCATGAATATCAGGACATCTCTCTATCATTTGTGCTTTAGGAGTTTATTGTGTGATTAGATTTTCTACTCTGCCCCCTTTACTCCAGCACACAGCCTCAGACTTTCTTTGACTCCCACATTGTGTAAATTACTGGTCAGTTAATTTGTAGATTATGCTTCCGTTTGGGTCTGGCCGATATTTCCACATAGTTACAGGACCCTTAAGGATATCACAGGAATGGTCTGTCTGTCACCCTCTCCTCGATCTTGAAGGTGATTGATCCATCCCTTGTTTGGCATCATGTCCTTGCTCCCTTGGTAGAGGGCATGTTTTCTAGCCCCTCCTTCCCTGTTCTGTAGTTAACAAAAGATTTTGTGGGGTGATGTTTTGAGAGCAAGTAAGAACACCATCCCTTCTTTATCGCTGTCTTGATGTGTATCAGACAGACTCGCAGTTTTGCTCTTATTTAATGAGATACAGTTTATTACTATCATCAGGATTGACACTGGTGAGCAAATTGTCTTAGAGCTGGTGTTCGGCATCCTTTATGTTGGCCACCTCCATGCTCTGTACTCCTTGAGCATGCTCTCAATTTCTAGAATGACAGTAGATCTCAAAAGTGTTCACACCTTAGAGTCCTGACTCCAGCTCTTCAGGATGGATCTTCTTGTTTCTCCCAGTGAGAGTGGTATTTAGAAGTCAAGGTGAGCTGCCTGCCTTTGGGGTGTCGCTGTTCCCAGGACCTGGTGGAGGACTTACCTGTGGAATACAGCTCCTGAGATTTCTATGTCTGTATTTCTCAATGTTTGCACATTTGCATTTGTACTTCCCTATTTTAAAACTGATGCTTTTATACAGCTCCAACATCAGTGAGCTCAATTTTAACTTTCCTTAAAAGCCCCCTGCCTCAGTTTCCTGAGCTCTGGGATCAAAGGTATGCGCCACAGCCACCCAGCTCTTTAAAACTTTTAAAAGAGATTTATTTATTTTATTATCTTATGTGTATGAATGTTTTGCCTGTGTGTATGTCTGTGCACTGAGTGTGTCTGGGCTCTGAGGCCAGAAGAGGGCAATGGGTACCCTGGGATTTGAGTTACAGACCTCAATGAGCTGCTCTGTGAGCACTGAAAATGGCTCCGAGATCCTTTGCAAGAGTAGGCAGTGCTCTTAATCACTGAGCGTTCCCTCCAGCCCACATGCTAGCTTCATCTTCTGTATCTGGAACTCTTTCCCCAAAGGTGAAAAGTAAGGTTCCCATTAACCTTTCTGTATCCATCTGTTTAATTGGTTGTATCATTTGTGTAACAACTTCAGTTCTACCTTCTTCCCATACAGATGCCATCTCACCTCACCTGACCCTCAATGCCCGCCACCTCTCTGCTTCACCCTCATGGATGCCTTCTTCAGCTCTCTCCTCTCTTCTTCCTCCTTTCCACCCTCAGAGTTTGAGACGGGCTGGCAGTCCTGTCTCAGCTTCTCAGTCATTGTGGTTCCAGGTGTGAGGCTCCAGCCCAGCTTCCCCAGCTTTCTCCACTCTTACATCCTGCACTAAGCACCTCTCACTGCCCCACATGGACAAGAAGCTTGCGCCCTGTGTAGACATGCTCACACCACTCGGGCTCTGCATTCTGTTTCTGGCAGCAGCAGCCTGCTTTGTGTCTTTTGAGCTCCATGGAAACTCTCCCAGCTCTGCTGACACTAGCCTTCTTTGGCCATTAGCCTGTGACTTTTGGAAAAACAGAAAGGAATGGGAAAAGGAATAATTCCGAGTTCACTTGAAAAAAAAGAAAAGAAACTGGGTGTGTGTGGTCCACACCTTTAATCTCAGTGCTCAGAAGGCAGAGTCAGGTGGATTCCTGTGAGTTTAAGGCCACACCGTATGCATAATGTACATTGAGAGTTTCAGGACAACCAGCGGGAGGGACCAGGAAGAATGCCAGGAGAAGTTCTCGGCTGTGTCTTTCTCAGGGAAGCAAAGATCAGTGAAGATGGGAGACACACAAACATTGCACCGCTAGCTGTCCCAGCAAGCCTAGCTCTGACTCCGTCACTGTCTGCTGAGTCCTGGTTATACCCTCCAAACATCACGTGTCCTCCATGGGTCTTGACTCTGTCAATCAGCCTGAGTCCGAGCAAGCAGCAAGAAGCCACAGCACACCACCAGAAGTTTTTTTGGTGGGTTTCTCTCTATGGTGTCCAAACAAATGCAGCTCAACTACGCAACGTAAGGTGTACCAATAGGTGTGTATTGTTAGCAAAGAATCCTTCATCATGTGTTCTTTCACATGCTTGCTTTAGCAGAACATCCTCTCTCCTGTGTCTGCTTCAGTTAAACGTTCCTTCACGTGTTTGCCCCAGCAAAACACTATCCAACCGACTTTCCAAAGAACCCTTAAGTTTCCACTGCAGACGATTGTGGCCTTGCAAATGTACCAGGAGCATGGGTAACTTTCCAGAGAAACCATGGCACGATTGCCAGTGTGGTTGTTTTCGTTTGTTTGTTTTAAGTTGTACAATTTATCCCAAACCCTGAAAATGAAATCCCAGGAAACCACAATCCAGCTTTACTTATTACCAGACCGGAGCAAGTCTCTTTCCAGCGCCTCGGGATGAATATCTGAAGAACCCAGCACCCACTGCAGCAGTACTGTTTAAAGCTACTGGCTGCTCAGGCTTTCCCCAGGGAAACAGAGCAAACAAGCCATGTGCATTTAGAGAGATGCATTTTAGATGATTTATTCATGGGACTGCGAAGGCTTGATAAACCCAAAAATCTGCTATGTAGGCCAGAGGGCTGAGATTCAGGAGAGAGTGGCAGTTCAGGTCCAAAGGGATCTGCTGCTCTCACTCAGAAAAGGTTGGTCTGTGATTGGTAAGGACTTCAGCTGACTGGACAAGAACCACCCACATTATACAGGGTAAACAGCATTATTCTACGTCCACAGACTCTAAATGATAATCTCTAAAAAATAAGACAAAACCAGAGACTAGAGAGATGGCTCTGGGTGTGGGTAGGGTAGGGATGGGGGTGACATGTGGGTGTGGGGTGGGAGTGTGTATGGGTATAGGTGGGATTTGGGTATATGTGGGGGTAGAAGTAGTGTGTGGATGTGGGTGGGGAATGAGTGGTATGTGTGTGTGTATGGGTAGGAGCAGGATGTGGGTGTGTCTGTGGTGTAGGTGATGTGTAGGTGGGGTATGGGTGGGATGTGGGTAGGATGTGGGTGTGTGGGGATGTAAGTGGGGTGTGGGTAGGTGTGTCCAGGGGTAGGAGGTGGGCGTGAGTTGTAAAGTGCTTGCTGTGCAAGCCTGGTGACCAGAATTTGATCCCATGACAAAGTCAGGCTCAGATGGCACAGTGCTCACCTGACATCCTTTGAGCCTGCAGTCCAGTCAGCCTGGAATAAGAAGCATACCAAGCAGCAGAAACAGGAGAGACTGTGGCTCCAAACACAGGGAAAGGAGAGAAGCAAACTTTGAAAGTTGTTTTCTGACCTCCAAAGCACACCATGATGTGATACACACACAGAGACACAGATACCACACACTAAAAATAAACACCCACATAAACAAATCCAGAGAAACAACCAAAACCAACCAACCAGCCAACCAACCAACCACACTCCAGAAACCACCATAATAGATGGTGGGTAATAATCTAGTTATTGCCCAGTCTGCCTTCTTGCGATATACTCAATTGGCTGTTGTTCTTTAGAAAGAGGAAGAATAGACTAGGCTGGAGGGATGGGTCAGCAGTTAAGAGCATGCCTGCTCCTTCGGAGGACCAGAGCTCAGTTCCTGGTACCCAAATCAGATGGTTCACAACTGCCAGTAACTCTAACTCGGAGAAGAGCTGACAAGACACCTCCAGCCGTCTTAGGCATATCCACTCATGAACATGAAATCCCACCCAGGTTTAGCTGGACCCGGGTTTAGCTTGCAACAACCAGATAACAGCTTACAAATGGTTTATAACTCCAGTTCCAGGGGAGCTGGCTTTCTTGGACCCCAGGTGTGCATGTGGTCCACATGTGAGTAGAACACATATATAGAATAAAATAAGTCAGTTTTTAAAAATGCAAACATTTTTGCTTGAACTTTTTAATTTTTTTAAAGAATTTCATATAGGAGTACTCCATGTCATTTTTAGCTTGTTGAAAAAGAGTCCCAAGTCTCTACAGACTGAAAGACCAGGTTCGGAAGTCAGCCCTGCAGGCTCTTCAGCCACACACCTATAGGCATTTGAAGTTCTTATTTCTAGATGAAGTCAGTCCTGACCAAACTTACAAGCTAGCTTAGCCCCTACAGCACATGTGTGGGTGAGTGTGTTCTCTAGTCTTAGTGTAACTGGGCTTTATAGGTAGTGAAATTTGGAATCTCTCCCTTCAGGGTATCTGAGGGGGATAGGATCATCCTGGGTACATGTGTCATGGAGCCATTAAATAGAATTCTTCTCCCTTTGTAAGTCAGAATGATGAAGCCTATTGTGGGGTCTCTGACTGGTTATTTGTGGGTGAATTACTACTGTTTCCTCTGCTTCCACGGATCAAGACTGGAAAGGCTTTGTTCCTTCGTTCTTACATCCTGGCTATTCACTGCCTGTCAATGCCTGATGGTCGCAGAGGACAACCCTGCATGGAAGAGGTCATCCCAGAAGCCATGGGCCATCTTATTCTCTGACATTTCCTGTGTAAGGAAGGCAGGCTCCCGAACTTGGAGAAACCTGGGGAACTATCCTTGCCTGCTGGAGATGTGATGAGAAGCAGAAAGGGCTGCTGGGATGCATCCCAGCACTGGGCCTTGCCTGAGGTTCCTCTCTTCTGAAAGGCTGCTGTGGAGTGTGGGGAGAACTCCACACTGTAGCCGTGGAGTGTGGGGGCCCCATGTTCCACATGGCTCATCCCAGGGGTTTAATTCCCTCCTTCCTTCTGTGGTTAATGGCTCAGAGCCCAGCTCCTCCCCTACAGCTTGCCATGCTGCTGTCTGTGAGCCACAGAACCTTCTGTCCAAGGCTAATGCCATCAGACTCTTTCTAGAGGATGACCCTGTGTCCAGGCATCTGGTGGCCTCATCCTGACAGGATACACAGACACATAGCATCTGCAAATCCCTGAATCTCTTCTGGGATTCTGTGTGTTCTACACTCTTTGTGGCAGTCTGGGGAAGAAAATGTTCTTGGCTCATTTGGGTCTGCACTTGATGCTGAGGACACTGTCCTGAAGTTTTGCACCAGTAATGGCTTGGCCTGAACGTCAGAGCAGTTGAAGGTAACCAGAAAGTCATGTGATCTGTTCAGATGTCATTAAGGGGCACCAAGGAACCTTTTGACAGAATTCCTTTGAAGGTAAGTAATTGGACCAAAACTTATATAAAGACTGTGTTGACTTCAAGCTGGTCAAAAACTGGTCATACATTGAAAATCAGAGACATAAAACACTATAAAATCCTGTAGCGTGCTATGGACATGGATGTTTAATTACAGAGAAGAAAAGGTGACATGGTATTCAACATGTACACAGAAGTAATTTATCACAGGAACGGGTCAAAAGAAAATGTTAGCAGCAATTTGGGACATTTAACTTCCATTGTGTAGATACCACACAAAAGCCAGCCAAACAAAGGTTGAGTTCCTTTGGAACTTCTCGGTGAGGGGTGAGTTCTTGTTGTTGTTTTAAAAGATTTGTCTGTTTTATGTATGTGAGTACACTGTTGCTGTCTTTCAGACACACCAGAAGAGAGCATTGGAGCCCATTACAGATGGTTGTAAGCCACCATGTGGTTACTGGGAATTGAACTCAGGACCTCTGAAAGAGCACTGACTAGTGCTCCTAATGGCTGAGCCATCTCTCCAGCCCCAGATGAGTCAGTTTTTTATGTTGCTTTGGTGGACTATCCCTAAGGAAGTGATCTGTGATGAGCGTGCCTCAAGAAAACCAGGCCGTGTGTCACTCTGCGGAGGCAGAGGAAGCTTGGCTGCCAGGGGTGGCGAGTGTGGATGAGTCCAGATCACAGGCCAAAAAGGCTGGAGGTTAAGAAACACTCAAGCCAGCTCTGTCTCTGGGTGGAGCTTACTGCAGAGTCTTAGAAGTTAGAAGTGGTGAATAGCAGAGTTGCAAGGAAGTGGGGGCCAGGGGCTCACAGGGTATCAGCAGAGACACTGGAGGGAAACTTTAAATGTCTAAAGACCAAGTGATCTTGCTGCCGGGCTGCTGAAGAAGAGTGTCGACCGACCGACCGTATTGAGAACACTTAGTTCTATTAATATATATGCGGCACACAATAAACAATGCCAGTTTTAAGCTACAGTACAGTGGGTTTGAAAAATGTGTTCAGTTCTGTACCCGCCACTGTGATTGTGCCGAAAAACATTCCCCTCCCCCCAAGTGTTTTTCTATAGCCAATTCCCTCCACCCTCCACCAACATGAGCTGCACCCCAGTGCCTGATGCGGGGGTTCCAGTTCTCTCCATCCCTCCACCTCACCCCGTGCTCCCACCTTGTCTCAGCATTCTTCCGTGTGTGTGTGTGTGTGTGTGTGTGTGTGTGTGTGTGTGTGTGTGTGTCTGACAGGACAATACTGAGCATCCCAGGCTGGCCTTGACCTTGGAGTCTGTCTCAGCCTCCAGAGCATGTGTGCCATCACGTCTGGGTCTCCCTGGCAAGCATCGCCCTTTTCCAGGAGTCTGATCTGGCTCTCCCCTAGCCCACCTGTGTTTTATACTGAAACCCCTGCCTTGCATCCTCTGCACCTCATTTCTATATGAGACAATGCTATACACTTGTTTGGGGCGG
>NW_022196900.1:6641219-6671723 GCF_008632895.1 Mastomys coucha
GGTGTTGTGTTGATAAATTGGTGATATCTGAACAATTAATAAAGTCCAAGTGTACATAATTCATGAGTCATTATATATTTATCTCAGACAATTGGTGTTTTTTTTTTATCATCTCAGCAAAATCCAGTAATTATGTTATCAAGATTTTTAGAAATTTAACATGAATGTCCTACATTGGTTGATATAGCCTTCAGGGGTTGGTAAGCTACAGCCTGCAGCCCAGCCACTTGTTTTTGTAAATAAAGTTTTATTAGCATTCAACTCTGCTCCTTCTTTTATATATTGCCAGGATGGATTTGTCTTGCATGCATGAAACTCTGAGTTGCATCCCTAGAACCATACAAACTGGCTGTGGTGCACACACCTGTAATCTCAGCACTGGGGAGATGAAGCCAGAAAAGTTAGGAATTCAAGGTTATCCTCAGCTATGCAGTGAATTCAAGGCCAACATGGGATGCAGGAGACCCTGTCTCAAGAAATTAAAAGGCGCTGGGTGGTGGTGGCACACGCCTTTAATCCCAGCACTTGGGAGGCAGAGGCAGGCGAATTTCCGAGATCAAGGCCAGCCTGGTCTACAGAATGAGTACCAGGACAGCCAGGGTTACACAGAGAAACCCTGTCTCGAAAAACCAAAAAAAAAAAAAAAAAAAAAAAAAAAAAAAGAAAGAAAGAAAAAAAAAAAGAAATTAAAAGGTAAAACATTATTATTCATGGGTGATACGTGCCAATACCAATTTTATAACACTGAATTTTATTTAATTAAAAATTTGTTTCTTACTATTAATTTCTATAAAAATAAAACAACCCTTTACTATCCAATGTCCAAACAATTGTCAGTGTGAGGGTTTCCTAGCATGCTTTGTGTGTATTCCATCTAGACCAATAGATATATGGATTTGAGGGCACCATTGTTGGATGTGGTCATATGCTCTTCAACAACCATACGCAACTGCAGTGGATGTGGTTATTGGTGAGGAGGCCAGGGCACTAGAATCTGAAGAGAAGTGTGAAGATAGGGCTGGGGAATGCTGTCTTGCCACATAATGTGCATTGTTTCCACTGTCCCAGCCAGGAAGGGGTTAAGAAGGGAACCCACCTGTGTGTTTCCATCACTGAGCTCTCCCACATTCAGAGTCTCCCTGCTCACTGAGCAGCATCTGTCTTTAGTGTCACCAGGGGCAGGAATGCTCAGTGTGTCTCGCAGGAATGCTCAGTGTGTCTCACAGGCACAGGGAAAGATGAGGAAGGGACTCAGTAGAGTCTGGCTAGTGTCAGTGAGAACAGATGCTTAGGGTGCGGGCTGCACACTGCCAGTCTTGAGAACTTGACCCCAAATGATAAAGATTGTGTGTGTGTGTGTGTGTGTGTGTGTGTGTGTGTGTGTGTGTAGGGCAGGGAGAGGGAAAAGGAGAGGGAGAGGGAGAGGGAGAAGAAGGGTGTTTATTTTAAGCAAGGGGCTCAGAGCAGAGTATGAGGACAGACATTTCTGGGTCAGCTTCTTAGGTGAGATGGTTTGTATTTGCTTGGCTCAGGAAGTGGCACTATTTGGAGGTGTGGCCTTGTTGGAGGAGGTGTGGCCTTGTTGGAGGAGGTGTGGCCTTGTTGGAGGAGGTGTGGCTTTGTTGGAGGAAGTGTGTCACTGTGGGGAGTGAGCTTTGAGACCCTCATTCTAGCTGCCTAGATAGAAGTCTTCTAGTAGCCTTCGGATCAAGATGTAGAACCCTCGGCTTCTTCTGCACCATGCCTGTCGGGATACAGCCATGTTCCCACATTGATGATAATGGGCTGAACTTCTGAACCTATAAGCCAGCCCCAATTAAATGTTGTCCTTATAAGAGTCACCCTGGTCAAGGTGTCTGCTTACAGTAGTAAAACTCTAACTAAGACACTAGGACCCCCCTTAATGACTTCTCTTACATCCCATTGGCCATGACTGTATTTTGGTGGTTATTTGGCTATAATAGAGCCTGATGAACTGCCAGCTCCTGAGATACTAGAAAGAAGGGCCAGTGACTCTCAGAAAGGCTGCAATAGTCTTGGCCACACAGCCTTCCCCTCCTTACTCTTCTCTCCTGTCCGTGACCTCCTTAGCATCCCTTTCCTCCCTTGGATGCAGGTCTTCCTTGCCAGGCTCCATCTTGAGCCTCTATTTCTCTGTCACTCCGAGCCAGATATGCCATGCCCTAGACAGAAACTGGTAGTGGGGAGCCCTACATGGGTCCTTGAAGCTTCCCAAGCCATGCTTCCTGAAGTACATCCTTATTTACCCTTGCTGTGCTTGTTCTAGGGCTGGCCTAAGTGGTGTGGTGGAGGGCACTCAGTGCCACGCTGTCCTGCCCCTCCTCCACCTCAGTGTGCAGGAGCCTTGTCACTGCCTGGTGACTGCTTGCTGACCCTTGGAGAGCTTCCAGGATGTATGTACACTCATGTGTGTGTGCTGCATATGTGAACCTGTGTGTGTAAGTGCCCACAGACAATATCCCTATGGAAGATGTCATAAAGGCTAAGAGATCCATGACATCCCTTAATCTAAGAGTTCATAACTGGGGTCCATGTGTGGCTGTTTGTGAGTCCTTGGTGGTCACATGTTAAAATCTTGTGTGTTTATTTTTTTCTGGAAGTGACACTCTCCTTTCCCCCAGATTTTCCAAGTACCTGAGCAGTTAAGGACTGTCGTGGGCAGAACAATGGATCCCTGTATCCTCACCACCAGGATCTGTTTCTGTCCAGTGTTATGTGGACGGTCAATGATAGGATAAAGTTTGTGACACAGCTGGCCTTGAGGCAGTATGTAGCACAGCATGGCTTTGAGATGGGGCCTCCTTTGCTGCAGTGACTGCTTCCTGACCTTCTCCCCAACCCCCACTGGAGGACCCAGCTCTGAGCACCAATATCAAAGGAGACTCTTCCATCTACTCTTGGCCCTGGGTCTCATGCTTAAGCCCTGGTTCACTCTGATGTGGTCCATAGATCTCCTGATGTATGGGTGCTGACATGGAAGAGTTTCTTGGCACATCAGTGCAGTGTGGCCTCCGCAGAGAGCTGAGTCCCGAGCTTTCTGAAAACCTTGCCTGTGCCTTTCCACCCACAATCTCCCCCTCAAAAGGGGCAAATTTACTTCTAGGACATATGCCGGTCTCTTCCTCTGCAGGCTAGACAGAGTGAGATGAGCAAGATCGGCAAGAGGGTGGAGGGGTCAGAGGCCCCGTGTGTTTGGACAAGGCTCCTTGTCATGGAGAGAGAAGAGAACAGGAACTGTGGATTTGGGGTCTCTTTTTCTACTTGACCTGAGCACTTAAGATTGTCAGCAACAGGCCTGTGATTTTAGGAAATAAGTTTTCAAGCAAATGGTGGCATTTCAGGGATTTCATGATCGATCCTACTCTGCTGGTGGGAGAGGGGTTAATTAGAACATTTTCTTAGAGGAGGGGCATTGGGGGTCGGCTTAGGCCAGTGAGAAGGGGTACAAATAAACAGACACTGCAAAAGACAAAAGGCTGTGAGCAAAGGTAATGAAGTGGGGGACAGTTGTAGATAAAGATGAGCTTGACACGGGAGTCCCCACACAGTGAAGTCAGATCTCGAGGGACTGGAATTCTTGGTGAAGGTCTGATTGGCTTGGACTTCCCCAGAATCATGAGCAGGGAAGCTGGAGGGGAAGGCAGCCAATGGGAGCACGGGGAAGAAACTGCAGGAGAGGCCTCAGTGTGGGGCCCCGTGCTTGTCCCCAATGGAAGTAGAAGCAGTAGAGTGAGTTCTGTCCTCATGTCCGGGGTCCCTCCGGACTTGGTGATCAATTAGATGGCAGCAGACGGCAAATAAGAAGAAAGAGAGCCTCTGTGTTTCCAAGCCGCCACTGGCCAAGGTATCCTGAGTAAGGGAAGGGGATCTCAGGTACCTGAGAGGCAGACAAGCGGAGAGCAGGGCCTCGCAGCAGCCTTCAGCAGGCAAGAGGCTAGAGGTCATCCAGAAGAGCTGGTAAAGCGTGCACCCAAACCCCACCTGGGGTGGGGGATGGGGTGCAGGAGAGACGCCACTATGGTCTACTGAGGTGGGACTGGGAAGTCTGGAAGGCACAGATACAGTGCTCTCCTTCCTGGTCCTAGAATCTACCAGTTAGGCCTCAGACAATTGTTGAGGCCCTGTAGGCGTGGCCTGAAGGTCTGGAGCTGGTTCATGTCATTGGACAGTCCCAGAGTAGACTCAGCTTCAGGCATGTTCAGGCATGTTGCCGGGACACCCTTAGTCTTAGTTCTTCGGTCTGTCTGTCCTTTAATTCATCCACTTCTAGGCTGACTCTGTCTCAGAAAGCTTTTTGATCACAGTCCCTGGACCTAGATCCTCTTACATTCAAACCCATTGACAAGACTCTCAGCCCAGCATTCCTGCAAAAGTCCTGATGTTGGTTCTGGTTGTACCCACTCATGTTAGTGTATCATGGACATTCAGTCATGGTCCATGGAGGAAGATCTCTCAGCACAAAGTGATAGGCTAATTATTCCTTTTTTAAAAAAGGAATATATGGTCAGGTGGTAGTGGCACACACCCTTAATCCCAGCACTTGGCGGGAGGCAGAGGCAGGTGGATATTTGTGAGTTCAAGGCCAGCCTGATCTACAAAGAGAGTTCCAGGCTACACAGAGAAACCCCATCTGAAAAAGCTATGAGAGAGAAAGAGAGAGAGAGAGACAGAGACAGAGAGACAAAGAGAGAGACAGAGAGAGACAGAGAGGCAGAGAGACAGAGAGACAGAGAGAGAGAAAGAAAGAGAGAGAGGGACAGGCTATAATAAATATGTTAATTTCAAATGCATATTTAAAAAGAAGTGAGAAACTGCATCTAGCCTGCAGAGGAAATGTTTGCATCTACACCACAGCTCTGTGTTTACATCCAAACTGCCTGGTGGCCAAGGTAAAGAGAAATCCATAGAACTCTCACCGGCTGAGGGATGCAGAAACATCTTGAGGGATGCAGATATATGGTAAGGAATTCTGCACCTGTACCAGACTCAGGGACAGTGATATCACAGTTGTTGGTCTTCATGCAAGATGCTACAGGGTCCTATGAGACTTCCTTCAGGGAGTGAAAGTTTCATGCTCCACATCTGGTTTTGTGGATTTATTCTCAGGCTAATGATTGAATTAGGGAATGGCAGGATCACTCTGAGCTTCTTGGATCAAAGATGCTGCCATTTTATTGCTGGGTGTGAGTATAAGGCCAGGCCTCAAAGAGTCACATCACTAGCTAGAGCCAGTGCAGGAGCTTGCACCAGTTCTGCACACATCAAACGACATGGTGCCCAGCAATGCTGGCCTGCCACAGAGAGGCCTGCCAAATTGGATTAGCCAGCCCAGCATCTGGTCTCAAGTCTGAGAGATGGACGCAGCACTTATTAAATGATCTGCAGGCAGGGATGTTTCAAGTACTTAATCAGCTCTTCATTTCCTTCCTCCAGGGAACAAGGAAGCCTCAGTGCCACCCACAGTGAGAAATTACCAATCCCAGCAGGGTCTCTGTCTGCCATTTTCACTGCAGAGCTTGCAGGAAAGACCTAAGGAAGACCAGATAGGATGCTCCACCCCTGACAGTGGGAACTACTTAGGTTGGAGGCAGAAGACCCTGGGGCAGGCCAACCCCTGGTCTCCAGGTGCTTTCTGTGGAGAGTCATTCCATTTCTAGGGTCTCCAGTGCTCTCCCGGCTCCAAGGTTGCGTCGGATCCCCTGGAATTGGAGGTACAGGAGAGCTGTGAGCTGCCTTGCGGATTGCACAGGAAGTGTATGTAGAACACATGTCACAGATAAACATGCATGGGAAAGCCTGTGCAAATGGTGCAACTGAGGTCACACAGACGCCTTAACTCTGTTCAGTGTACTGGGGCCATCTAGGTTCCCGAATTCTTTTCTCTGCTCCTACCCCTGAACTCTCTTTCTTAATAAACTGTCCTTGCTCCTGCTCTGGGCAGTCCTTGTTCCAGGACACACTCACCAGAGTCCTTTTGGAATGCCATCCAAACTGTCCTTCCACTGACATAACTGCGTTCCAACAGAAACACTAGAGCTAGGAGGATGAAACCCTTAGTGGAAACCCAAACAAAATAACCACAAACTTCTAGTCAGACTTGACCTCCAGGGCTGGTGAGGGGGCTCAGTAGCACAGGGCTTGTCTAATGTGTGACGGGCCCTGGGTTCTATTCTCAACTCAGCAGAGAGAGAGAGAAGCCAGGGGTTGGGGCAGGCTTGCCTTTCCCTGCCCCAAGCCTTCTGTCAAGCATGATGTGGAGTCTAATCCGGCTCTCGTTCTCATAACCATACGCATACGCCACTGGAATATCTCTTTCCGATCAGCCAGAACATTTTGTTCAAGTGCCAACATTTCTACTTTGATGCTTCCTCTAACCAGAGACCTCGTCTCTCTCTCTCTCTCTCTCTCTCTCTCTCTCTCTCTCTCTCTCTCTCTCTCTCTCTCTCTCTCCCTCTGCTGATGAGATGCTGAGCTTGGCTTCCTGGTCCTTCTGACTACACAGGAACGTGGGGTTCCAGGCGCTGCAGCTGTCCTCCTTCTGCATCAGAAGATGCACAGGAGGGATGAGAGGGCGCCTCTCCCCGGCAAGGCAGGAGGCACCCTGTTCCCATTCCTTCTTGGTAGGAGCCAGTTTCTTACCTGATTTATTTGCCACCCTGGCGCTCTCCTCATCTTTCTGATTAATAGTTTAGTTGGGGGTTCTGGGAAATTTACATCCAATGGTTACCATAGCAACCAGCTCTTTTGCACAAGATCCCATAGAAAAATGCATCTGGGGCCTTCTGAAGGAGCTGGATTTACAAGGACCTTGGCTCCCACCAGAGCAGAATGGGCAGGTACAACCCCCTGATACAGTAAGAATTATGAGCGGACGGGCACTGCAGTAGCCCTACCATAAATCGAGGACGGTTTTAGTGTCTGCTCTTCTGCCTTTCTTTGTCTTTCACCAGAACCCTCCCTGCCCATCAACATTCTCTCCAGAAACATAGTTTCCCACAAGACTAAGGGAACAGACGGAAGAATCAGCAGCAGGTAGAATGGGCTGAAGCTGCACCTGGCAGGCAGTCTTGGGAGCCGGTAACTCTCTGACTCTGCGTGTGTGTAGTTGGAGCCTTTTTTGGTGGGTGGCCCCAGAAAGACTGGACAGAGGGTAGATAGGGTAGCGGTGATATGTGTGGGACCCTGGGTTTCTTCCAGCCCTGAGAAGGGACAGTGGAACTGAGCCTACTTGTGAAACCAGCTCTTGAAGCTTTTACTTAAGCATATTAGCCTCCTGGGGCACCTTGGATCCTCATACACACAATGTTGAACATGTGGCTGCCTGGCTCACAGATGAATGTTTGAACTCCTCAAGGTTTTGTTAGGTGTGTGGGCACAGTTTATCAACCCTGTAGGTGGTCTTTTATTGTCACAATAAAAACATTTTTCAGAACATGGTTAAATAACACCTGAACTGGGAATAGAACTGCATGTAAAACCCTACACCTACATACACCCTAGGGTCAACCCTTAATGACAGGTGATGCATACGAGTCATTTACAAATCATGTAGAAACAATGTGCCTGGTGGTATAGGACACAGTTCTGCTGAAAGAGGCCTCTTAGCTTCCTGTGCGTCTTATCCATGCAGTGGATGGCCAACTGGCTTCCATCTCAGGCTGCCTGATAGGCACAGGCTTAGCTGAAAGATGTTTGTGGTAAATGATTAGCAATGTCTGCCCTGCGTACCACATGGGAGAAGGGAGAATACCTATATCCTGTGTCTGCTATCCTTGGGTCAGATGGCTCTGGGTCAGGAGACTCGACTCCAAGTCACTCAGATGTTCCTTGTCTTCAGTCTTCTAGGCCTTTCATCACCCTCAAGCTTGTAAAATCCCGAGGAAGCTGTGACTTTGTTACTTTGCCACCTCGATTCATTTCCTGTTCTGAGAACACTGGTCTGTGCGAATGACCTCGGAACTGCCTAGAAGCAGAGAGCTGTGTCATCTGGCTTGTAAGTAACACTGATTAGTAGAGAAATAAAGTGTGAAGATTCTAGGAAGCTTCTGGCCTGCAGCAGCTTGCAGTACAGCATAGGCATATGAGGGGATATTGTAGTGATGTATGTGTGTATATGCATACATGTATGTATGTGCATCTGTGTGTATATATATGTATATGCATATATGTTTGCATGTATGTCTCTGTCTCTGTCTGTCTCTGTCTCTCTCTGTGTGTGTGTGTGTGTGTACCTGGAATCAAATCCAGGGCTTCATATTACATAGGCAAGCACCCTACCACTGGGGTCTATTCCCCAGCTGACCCCTTTAAAAAAAAAAAGAAAAAACCTACTTATTTGAGACAAAGTCTCACTATGCCCAGGTTGACCTTTGAACTTGTCCTATAGCCCAGGTGGCCCTTGATTGTTCGTTCCCCTTTGCTTCTCTCTGAGTAGCTGGCATTGCTGGTTTGCATCCCCAGCCCCAGCTTGTTGTAGACTTTTGAAAATGAGGGTAGTGGATGAGCAGCTGCACAGGCAGTGGAAATGCTCCTGTGGGTTTATTTTGGGCTCACAGCTGTGCCCCAGCCCGAGAGACCTCTTTTGGAAGCATGATGCTGTACTCAAAGGAGAAAGATCCATCCGGGTCAAATACCCTCTACTAATTTTCAAGTCTCCCTCTTTCTGTGGCCACGGTTACACTGTTCAGCCTAACGGGCACTTTGTCTTCCAGCAGACTTTGAGCTGTGCTTCAAGTTCCAGCCTCAAATTGGTGACCCTTCTCCAGCCCCTTGGACCATGTCAAGACCTGCATCACCTACCTACTTCTCTATGTCCAGTGTTACCAGTGCTACCAGTGTTGCCTGGCTTCTTGGCAATTCCCTGGTTCGCTTGGTTCTGGGTAACCTAGGCACAGCAGAGTGAAGCATTCTCAGGATGTCCTCAGATGAAGGAAGACGATGCAGCTCAGATCCTGGAGGGGAGCAGGAAATCCAAACTGAACCCTCCCACAGAGGTTTTCATTGGAGTAGAGCTACCCAGGGCAGTGTGGTCAGTGGATGAAGTTCTGAAATCCTAATGTGTGCTGTGGTCGTGAGCGTGGCCATGTCAAGGACTGTGGTGCCTCAGACCATGGGAATGGTAAAGGCTTCCCTGAGTGAGTGAGGTCCTGACCTGGCATGCTGACAGTGTGTGTAGAAACTGCCAACCACAGCTTCTTCCTTGAACGACCGACCTTAGCCTGAGACTGTGCCCTGGTAGATACCCCCTTCTGAGATCAGGTGAATCTGCCTCCTTGTTTAGCAGAGCACCATAAACTCTCCTCCTTGATTCAGATATAACATAAATGTGCTGAATTTCCAGGTTGTTATTGCAGCTGGGCACCCGTGAGAGCCCGCACAGCTCACTGATCCCAGCTTTTTCTGTATATGTTCTCTGCGTCTGTTCTCTCTCCTGTTCTGTCTCCTCATCATCCCATTGGGGTTTCCAGGACCAAGTTATTTAGGGTGTGGCAGGCCGAGGATGGGTTTCCTAGGCCCAGTCCCAGGTCTTTTATGGTGGCTGGCTGGTGTATGTGGTGTGTGTGTGTGTGTGTGCTCGTGCGTGTACACACACGTGTGGTACATACATGTGTGTATGTGCACATGTGCGTGTACACATGTGTGCGTGTGCATGTGTCTATGTGTGTGGTGGTACCAGGAGGGCCCTGTGCCTGAGCTAGACTTCAGGAAGGGCCTCATATTTAATATGATGGTATTAGCTTAAGAAGCTAACAATTCAGAGGCACACTGACCCCCTGTAGGACAAATTTTTTCATAAGAAAGACATTCACATTCTTTTGTAACTGAAACACCTCTTTTGCAGCATGCCTTGTTAAGATGTTTTAAAAAGGAAAGGCAGAGTTCTCCTGCATTTAGCAGTTAGACCACATTGCCCTTTTCACTGGTATCAATGCTCAGCTTTTGAACAATCTAAAGATTTAAACCATCGCAGTGATGACCCCTGTTTCTTAGAGTCACTTGCTAGTCCACCGGGTGCCCCAGAACTGGAGTTGCCTCGGCCTTCTCTCAGTCTTTTCTGGGGTCCTCTTGTCTCTTGTCAAAGAGTATGTTTGTATGAATTCCTATGTATTCTTGGGCAAGTTGCTAAAACTGGGTTTCTGGCCTTAGTTTCCCCCCAAAAAATGGTGGAAATAACTCTATTTTTTTTTCTTTTTAAAAATACTTCTTAGCCGGGAGGTGGTGGTGCACACCTTTAATCCCAGCACTTGGGAGGCAGAGGCAGGAGGATTTCTGAGTTACAGGCCAGCCTGGTCTACAGAGTGAGTTCCAGGACAGCCAGGGATATACAGAGAAACCCTGTCTCGAAAAAACAAAAAACAAACAAACAAACAAAAAAAATACTTCTTTATGTACTGTGTTTGTGAGGTGGGGTGTGCACAGTCTACACATGGAAGCCAGAGGACAACTTGCAAGCAACCGTTGTCTCTTTCCACCATGTGAGTTTCAGGAATTGAATTCAGATCATCTTGCCTGGCTTCAAGGGCTCTTACCATTGAGACATGGCAGCAGCCCTGCTCCAGGGTTTCAAAGATGAAGTAAAGTGAAGCGGGTGAGGTAGCTAACCACACTGCAGCTACATGAGCTTTATGGTTTGCGATAGGTATCCAGCAGTCAATAGTGATTAGGATTTATTTTTTGAGACAATATGTTCTATATCCAAGGCTAGCCTCAAACTTTGCCTTGTAGCACAGGATAACCTTGAACTTCTGATCCTCTTGCTTCTGCCTTTGAGTGCTGGGATTACAGGTGTATGTCACCACCCCGAAGCTCAGCCATTAGGCCTGGTTCATCCAAGTCCCAGTGCATATCTATATGTTTAAACAAGAGTCCTCCAGGTTAACTATCTATTACTGTGTAACAAATTACTCTAAAACTCAGTGGCTTAGATGAACAGCCATTATTTGCGCCAACTTGCTGTAGGTTGGTTGTCGGGGTTTCATTTCTGAGGTCAAGTCTGTCAACACATCTGGGATCGCCTGTGCTTCCTGTGATGAACAGCTAATCAGCCGTAGATTGGCTTTCCTGAATTTGGCTGAGCTCACACACATGTTTAGGGACTGGACTGGGACAGTTCGACTGACTTCTACCCACCAGCTGTTCAGTCTGAGTTTATTCTTGGGATGGAGACAAGGTTCCCAAGAAAAGGAGTGGCAAGATGCAAGGCCAGCTAAGGTTAGGGCTCAGAACAAGCATAATGTCATCTCTTCATCTCTGGCACGTTTTTTGACTGGCCAAAGCTAATGATAAAGCCAGGGATGTGGAAATGGACTCTGCTCTTGGTAGGGCGAGCATTCTACAAAGCCCTCAGGAAAGCAGTGCAGATAAAGGGAGACACACCTCAAGTCATTTTTTGCAAACCATCTATACCAAGTTCCTCCTTCTAAATGCAAAATAGTTCATTGAGTTTATCCCCTGGATGCCACAGTGAGGAACTGGAGAGAAATCTCTTTTTTCCATCTGGTGGTCCAAGTCTATTCTTAGATCTAGTCTAATAAAATGAATTTCACACTTGGGTTATTCACCCACTAACAAATACGCTGTTCTTATCAATGCCTGGGACAAACTCTGAGGCAGCCTGGATTTCTTGTTCTGTTACCTTCAAGTGCAATAATTGTTAATTACTGCTTTATTTGGTTCGGTTGTGTTTGCCAATAGTCAATTACATATGTTAGCTTTTCCTGTGATCGCTGGGGCTTATCCAATATTGAAGCTCACGCAGGTCTAGGTTTGGCTTCAGAGATGCCTTTTCCAAGACAGTTAAAGAAAACTCTCGTTCGTGAGTTTATTGAATATTCACCTTTATCTGCTTATTCCGAAGGCCTCTTATTCAGTTCTGCAAACTCCACAGGCTGAGCCCCAAGAGTTGAACTACAGGCTAAAGATAAGCCCCTCACCCCCTACCCCCATACCCCACCCCCACCCTCTGCTTGGTTTGATTAAATCCTGGAACATGGACTATGGGGAGAGGGTGGATTGTGAGCTGTCACTGTGGAGCTTGGAGGACAAACAGCCTCTGCATCTTCTTCAGGGCTTGTCCTTCAGTACACCTCATTCCTTCCTGTCTCCTTGTCTCCCAAATCATGGCTTTCAAGTGATGAACAGCCTGGACCATAATCCAGTAATGGTGTTTGTTATTACTTCTAGAATTGGCTGCTCAATTCTCCCCCCATTCTTTCAATACATCCATCCTGATGAGTGACTTCATACCACCTTTTCCCTCTGCCTAGGTCACCTGGTTTATGCCTCCTGCTTTGCATCCACCCCAGAGTAGAACCATGGGTAAGCTTCTGGCACCAGCACGGGGTGGGGGTGGGGGTGGGGGTGGGTGGGGGGTGGGAGGGGGTGGGGGTCCTTGGTCCTGATGTCTTGCTGTGCTGTGTTTCTTCTCAAGGACTGATTGGACCTGTCCAGCCCTGCAGCTCTACTGGCAGCTTCAGAAAATGCACTTCTTCAAAACATTTCTATATCCAGAACATCCATCAAGTGACAGGCTGTGGAGCTCAGGCTGTGCCCCGAGAGGCTCCATTTGCAAGCAGCTCTTGACTCTGTTTTGAAGCTAGAGGACGACTATATGTCTGGATGGACGTGTAAATAGTAATTCTGTCCAGTACCACCCATGAACCATGAAGCACAGACTTATAAATGACTTATTCCTAAGAGTAGAAATGGTGACATCCTATAAATTCATCAGGGTGAATTGAAACTGTACGGTCATATGGACATGATAAAATCTCACCAAGAAAAGTAGGCCCAAGAACTTATGGGATATAGGAGACCGAGGAATGGGGTAACCCTCACATGGGTCCCATAAAGAAGTGAACATCTAGCATTGTGATGGCAATGGCTCTCAACTGACTTGTCACCCTGTCAGTGGGGTCAGAGGCATAGGTCCATACCGACGTCTTCAGCAGCTTGATCACCACTCAGGCCAAACTGAAGTGTGTGGATTCAACACTGAAAAGAATTTTGGGCCTAGCCAGTTTACAAAGCAGAGCTGGAGATAGAGTAAAGATCTTGTCTCAAGAGAGGGGGGATGTCACTTAAAAGTAAGAAAAAGTAAAATGGGGGTAGAAGAATAAAGTAAGACACCCAACTAAAATAGGGAGATGGGGGTGGGTATCCCTGAATATGACAGAGACTTTCTCATCTCAGATAAACCTAACTTTGGGAGCTAGGGTGCTAGACAATCCATTGTCACCAAAATCACTCCAAGCCAGTGGCTTCTGGGTCTTTGTCTCATGAACTGGAAGAATGAATTATATGGACAGGAGTTTCAGAAGGAGTTTTACTCTAGGTAAGCATTTATGAGAAAGGGAGCAAGCAGGGTTCCCATAGAGCAAGAGTGGGTCCTGTTCTAAGGGGTCAGTAAGGCTTTACTGAGTTGAAGCATAGGGGCTGAGCTGGTCAGTCTGTTGTCCTCCCGTGAGATAGTCACACTTTTAATCCTGGCGTTGGAACTAGAGTTTGGGACACAACTTTAGGGTCCACTGAAGGATCCTATGAAGTATTTGATCACACAGAGCTTCCAGGCTATGTTCGCTAGGTTGTGTAGGAAGAGGGATTAAAAAAAACCGAGGAACTGGAATGTTTGCTCCCAACTCCTCTCTCATTTGTTAAGGGAGATAAGTGGGGCTCTAGAAATGCCTTGGATGGGATTATAGCCTCATCATAAGGTGAAATCAGGAGCCCTTAGAGTTGAACAGGGAGTTTAAGACACTTCGTTTCTGTCTAAATTGGGTTTCTGGTGAGATTCCTAGAAAATTGCAGGCTTCCAGCTGGGAAGGGAGCAAGGCCTCACACAGTTAACTGCTGGAATTTATGCTGGAGAGAGAGGTCTACTGGATTTCTTTCTCTACAAGTCCCCAGGGTTTCCCCTGCCTTTCTATGCTGCCTTGGTCTGACCACTAGGAGTGTACATCAAGGGCCTACAGGCAGAGAACTCCCAGCTGTCCCTGAGACTTCAGCTTGGCTCTTTGCCCACTGTTGATATGGTCTATCAACTGTGGTCTGCCCCTTTCCCTATTTGAACTTGCACTCTTGACCTCCATTTGTCTGTCCATTTGCAGTCTCCACCTCCTCCCCCCTTTCAAAGATGTATTTATTTGTATTTCTGTGTATGAGTGTTTTGCTGCATGTATGTACGTGTACTGCATGCGTGCCTGATGCCCTTAGAAGCCAGAAGAGAGTGCTGGATCCCCTGGAACTGGAGTTACAGGTGGTTGTGAGCCACCATGTGGGTGCTGGGAACCAAGCACAGGGCTCTGCAAGAGCAGCAAGTGCTTTTAATTGCTGAACCATCTCTCTAGCATCACCCCCTCCCCCCCCCACCCCTGTTTCTTTGCCTGTACAGCTGGACTCAGTTTGACAGTGTTTGCTCTCAAGCCTGTGACATTTGGTGCCTTAGAGCCAGCTCCCGGCCAGGTCATCCCTGTCCTGGAACACGTAACCATGACACCCCATTGAGAAGACCACAACAACCAGTCATGTAGCATACAAACCTGGAGTTCTCCATGCTAATGAGGTATCTAGATAGGCCCCAAGAGTTCAGCCAATGAGCTTTTCTTCCTGGGCATCCCTTCTTGCAAAAGATATTTAATCCCTGGTTCACCCTGAATAAGGAATATGCATTCACATCCACCATAAACAAAGCAGTTTAGACAAGCATCCTTCTTCATCAAGGATCGCCTCAGGGGTGAGGTCGGGGAGGCCTTCAATGTAAAGAGCTGCATCTAAATCTCCCTGAGAAAGCCTTCTCTCTCTCTTCCAACCCCTTTGTACTCTTGGTACTCACTTGGAACCAAACTGGATTCTGCCCCATCCAGAGCTCAGTCATCCCCTTTCTGCCTAGCAAGTAGGGGAAGCTCCAAGTCTCAGACCACCTTTCTCAACTCCTCAAGGTCCCCAGTGGCGTCTGGGTACACAGGAGATTGAGAACCACAGCATCGGCCTCAGACCTCGATGTTCACATCAGGGGAAATACAGAGTGGGACCCCAATCACAGACTGTGTTCTTAACAGCATTTAAGAAGGGAATAGAAGGACCGTGCTTGCCTTGGTGGGGTTAACAAGGAAAGCAAGACTATTAGGTAAATTGCTGTCATTGAAAGAGCCACATGGGATATCTTCATTGCTGTTCAATAAATTCTGACAGTACAATAAGACATGATTATGTTGCACTATGTGTCTGACTTTGTGTCCTTACAACAAAGGTACTGACTGCTCCAGCTAAGGTGGTGACCAAGATAATCACAGCTCCTGCCTTCCAGCTGTAGAGATGGGGAGAAAAAGAGTTAGCAGCCCAGGTAAATAACATGTCAACTCTATTTATTCCCATGGCTAGAGGTATATCTATGGCGGTCCAACTTTAAAAATTGTCCAAATATGAAAAGTGCTGAGGACCTTGAGAGAGATCACAAGGAGCTGAGTGGCTTGCCATTCTGTTTCCAGGGACTCGGGATTCCCTTTTATGGGTTTTTACTCTCACTGACAAAAGAATTTAAAGTGGACTCAGAAGGAAGCTTAAGGGCCATCTATTAGAGAAAAACTCTAAGGCAGGCAGGGCTATAAATCCTGGATGCTGCCAGGAGGCGGGAGATAGAGAAAGGGAAGGGAACATTATGCCTTTTTAGTTAAGGACCAAGAAAGCCAGCATGCTCAGCTGTTGGCTAACAGCTGCCTTGGGGTGGGGATGGGCTAGGGTGGAGTGGGGTGGGGAACCTCTTTAGAGAAAGAGAGAGAATGTCCAGAGAGTCGGAGGAAGCATGCTTAGGATGTTGGACATTATTCAAAGAAAAGATAGAGAGAGAACAAGTCATGTTTTTTTTTCTTCTTTTTCTGTTGTCTATTATTGGAACAAACCATAGATTTACACATTCAAGGGAAGGATTTGTTCATTAGTGATGGACAGAGGTAACTCTAAAACGTATTTTGTTGAAGATAGATAGAATTAGACACTAGTAAGGGTAGTAGTATACATTTAAATCAGTAGTATGTTTTTGTACTACAGAGGAACCTAGCTTCAACCGAACTCATCTCCAATCTGCAGATGAATGACTTGGTGTTTGAAAGGGAAAAGAGGCATGCAGCTCAGTTGGCAGAGTGCTTACCTAGCATTCATGAAGCCCTGGGTTCAAACCCCAGCACTTCATAAACCTGAAACATATGTGGCGGTTCATGTCATGTCCTTTTCTCTCTTCCTATCTCTTCTTTGGATGTTGTTGAAAATCCTAATCCCTTGTGAGGTGGAAGCAGAAAGATCTGGAATTCAAGGCCATCTTTATCTGTACAGTGGGTTAGAGGACACCGGGGATATATGAGACTCTGCCTAAATTTAAAAAAAAAATAAACGAAGGGAGCAGAGTCAAGAGAGAAGGTGGGGAGGGCAAGCAAGCAGCAGAACTTGGCAGCTTTGGCCTTGTGGTTCTGGTATTAGAGTCAAGGATACAAGAAAGGGGTTTATGGAATCTTCCTCCATGGTTAAGGAAAACCACTGAGGCCAGGCATACAAGTGTCAGCGGTGTCCCTGCATGGAGGCCCTGAGAGGCCATTGTGTGAAGTGGTGAAGGTGAAGTCTGGCCTATCTTAAGGTGTTGTGAGATGCCAGAGTTGTGGGGTACTTGCTGAGAAAAGCTAATAAGGGAGTGGAACCGCCCCCAGAGAAGTGTGCTGCAGTCAACAAAGCTAAAGGGAGGTGGAGATCTAAAGAGTGCTTTGGCATCAGATATGGATATGGAGATGCAGTTTAGCCTGCTGGTTTTGGTCTTACTTTGATCCAGTGTATCTTCACTAGGCTCTCTTTCCTCCCTCTTGGAATGATGATGCCATTGTATGTTGTAAGTATATAATCTGTATCTTAGTTTGATTTTACATGGGGTTAAGAGATTGCCATGAGTCTCCCAAGAGACTTTGGACTTTTAAACATGGTTGACACAGTTATAGAATATGGGGACTGTCTTTTCAAACCTACTTTTACTCTTTACTCTTACATGTTTTAACCTCCCTTCTAGTCTACCATCTACCAGAGGTAGTGGGAAAGGAAAGATTACTATGATACAGCAGAATTAGACCTGTGGATCTCAGCAGTTCAGTTCACATGAATCAGCTGCAGCAGCTCGATCCACTCGAAAACACCATCAGTCTAGTTCAGTAGTTTCAGAATAACAAACAGGAATCAGCAGCGGCTGCATGACACAGCAGAAACAGCCAGGCCTCTGCTGAATCGGCACAAGAGAAGTTCTCTGTCGTGCCTCTCTCAATGAAAAGAAGATCAGCGAAGCAGAAGATGCAAGACCAACAAAGCATTGCAGAGCTAGCCATGCAAGCCCCTTGTCACTGTCCATTGCGTTCTATTTACACTCGTTCCAAACATCATGTGTCCTCCCACAGGTCTTGCCTCAGCACACGAGTCTGTCTTAGCAAAATTCCATGTGAGTCTGTATCAGCTGACATCACTCTGCCAATTGGCCCGAGTCCTCAGAAGCCCTGAGAAACCACCAGAAGTTTTTTGGTGCATTTCTTTCTATGAAGTCGAGACAAACGACGACCATTAAGGAATGGCAAGATGCACCAATACCATTCCTTCTTAACATCATGTGTCCTTTCACGTGTTTAGCAAAACATCCTTTCACCTGTGTCTGCTTCAGTGAAATGTTCTTTGACATAACTGACTTTCCAAAGAAACCAGAAGTTTTCACTTCAGGGGACTTTTGAAGTTGTACTAAATGCATTTTGGATTATGATATGGCTACAAGCCTATGGGGACCAGAGAGTGGAATTTGGTGGTTTGAAAGAGAATGCGCCCCCCCCCCCAGACTCATAGGGAACAATGTTATTGGAGCTGCAGCTTTGTTGGAGTAGGTGTGGCCTTGTTGGAAGTATGTCACAGGGGATGGGCTTTGGGGTCTCATATACTCAACCTAGGTCCAGTGGTTCACTTTGTCCCTGCTGCCTGCTGGTCCCACTGCAGAACTCTCAGCTACCTCTCCAGTACCATGTCTGCCTGCAGGCTGCCATGCTTCCTGTCACAATGACAATGGACTCAACCTCTGAGCTGTAAGCCCCAGTGAATTGTTTTCCCTTATGAGAGGAGCCATGGTCATGGTGTCTCTTCACAGCAGTAGAAACTCTAAGACATTAGGTAAGAAGTGGATGGAGAGCCCAGATAGATAGACAGTGAGATGTGTGTCAGATAAACCTGAAGTTTTAATAACGCTGGCCAAGTGGAAGAAGTTGGGATAGGAGCTGTGAGATTTCTCAGGTGGTGTAAAGAAACAGACAGCAGAAAAAGACAGGAGTCTGACCTCCAGCAGATAGGCCTGTGTTTCTTAGCACTCAGCAAGCAGCAGCCTCTTTCTCAGGAAGTGGAAGGGTCTGCCAGGGTAAACAGTTGGTGGAGGTCCTTTATGGGGATAGGATGTGGGGCTTAGGAATGAGGAAATCATCGTGGCAGCATGTATCCCATTTTCCTTTCCTGGAGTCTCCTTCCTGAAGTTGTTTGCTCCTGATGAGGCTATTCCAACAGACATTCCTTTTCTAGGATGTCAAAGTGTCTTAGTCACTGTTCTATTGCTATGAAGAGACACCATGACTAAAGCAACTCTTAAGAAAGCATATAATAATTGGGGGTTTGCTTATAGATTCAGGGGTGTAATCCATTATTGTCATGTTGGGCAGAGAGTGTGGTTGCAGGCAGGTATGATGCTGGAAAAGAAACTGAGAGCTATGCCTTAATCTGCAAACACACACACACACACACACACACACACACACACACACACACAGAGAAAGAGAAAGAGAGAGAGAGAGAGAGAGAAAGAAAGAGAGAGAGAGAGAGAGACACCCTCGCCTTGGCATAGGTTTCTAAAACCTTAAACTCCACCCCTAGTGACACATTTTCTACAATGTCACACATACATGAACTTTGGGGGACCATTCTTATTCAAGCTGTTATGCATCTGGGGTCACTCAGAGATTCATCAGTCTGACAATAAATTTTTAACAGATAAAATGCTTTATTAAATACTGGCCAGGACCATGGGTCCTGGCCAGGTCCATACCTGAGATACATGCTCAAAATATGGCACCAAATTATATTAGTCAGGGGCCTATAAAGGCTAACCACAAGATTTGATACTTCCTGTCTTCATGCATACAGGTTACGGTTGTTTTTGTTTCATAGCTCTCTTAAGTACACTAATTTAAACTTAAAACATAATGTTAGTCATCACAAAACCACCACACCAAGCAAGGTCTTCTGTATTCTTATAGGAATCCTGTTTTATGACAGGCATTCTATCAGGAGACCCAACAACAAACCACTGGAGAGAGGACATCCCCTACGGTTTGTTTGGGTTTTTGTTTTTGTTTTGTTTTTTGTTTTTTTTTTTTCCAGCTTTTTGAGACAGGGTTTCTCTGAGTAGCCCTAGCTGTCCTGGAACTCTGTAGACCAGGCTGGCCTCGAACTCAGAAATCCACCTGCCTCTGCCTCCCAAGTGCTGGGGTTATAGGCATGTGCCATCACTGCCCACATCCCCTACTTCTATAGACTTTAGAAGAGAGAGGTATCTGTGCTTGGAAGGGAGGGGGCCTCTGTAAATTTATCAGAGTAGTGAAGGTACTAGATGATAGGCTATGAGGTTTGGAAGACAAGAAGCTAACTGTATTGTCTTGCCCTTGGGGCTGCTGCATGCTAGGAGCCCAGCATCTTAGGCCTGAGATGGGAGACAAGCTGCAGGAGCCAAGGCTAATGCTCCCTAAAGAGGGGTAGCTCCTAGTGCCCCCCCTCTCTTGTGCATGTGTGTGTGTGTGTGTGTGTGTGTGTTTATGGGGGTTAGAGACAGGTAGGGCCCAAGAGATTTATGGGCATCAACTTTCATGCTGGCTACTTCCTACTGACATTAGGGCCTTGCAAGAGGTCAGGCTGGTATTGGTATCTGTATTTATACACAAAGAGAGTGTTATTCATGTGAGTCTGTGTAGCATGCTGCACAGGAGTCTGAATCAGTAAAGTGAACTGACCCTGCCTATTGTTACCAGGACAACCAAAAGATATCACCTGGGTCATCTCTGGGTTCCCAGGTCTTTAGTTTTACAAGCTATTAATGGGGCGGTGTTAATCCCCCTGGGTGAGAGTAAGACCACTACCACAATCTTTGAGTCAAATCTGAAGCAAGTTTTATTAAATACTGGCCAGAACAATGGATACTGGTTAGTTCCAAACCCAGGGTTCCCAGAGAATGGCTGTGAATTATGTTAGTCAGGTGGTTATGAAAGTGAAACCCACAAGGCTATGTATGTACTTTCCACCTTTGTCCAATTCGGGGCAAGCATCCCTGAAGTACTTCCTAGTCTACACCTCTCGTCTATGTGTGATCAAGGACATCCTGTGCAGTTGGGGCAACCAACCTTGTTTATAGAAGTGAAAACATGTGGTTTGTTACCTTAATGAAATATAGCCCCCAGAATTCCAAGAAGGTATCTGTCCTTGGTCAAGTGAGGCTTATAGGTTTATCTGTCCTTGGGCAAGTGGATCTTACAGATTAGAGGCATTTTTGTTTTATAGATCTCCTAAGCACAGTGACTAAAACTTAAAATGTAACTTTCAGCCCTCACAGCAGGAGCCTGTGCAGAAATAGGGAGGTAAGTAGACCCAGCATGCATCTGTGTTGGTGTCTTGAGACCACATGAAGGAACTATGGAACTCCCAGGTTTCAGCCCCAATACGTTAGGTAAGGAAGGAAATTGGATGGAGGGGTGATTCAGAGAGGTGCTCACATATATTCCTAGAATTGAGTCCCTTTCAAAATGTTGGCATCATGGTGGGAGAAGTGGGGATAGGGGCTCCAACAGCAACTCCAAGTTACACTGTTTTTGAGATAGAACTCAAAAACACCAAGCCAACTCAGCAGTGGAGATCTGTGAGCAACTGCATGACAAAGGGGCTTCCTGGAGAGGAGGCATAAGCATGCAGTCATCTCACTACAGGGATAATTATTCTTCTCATCTCCTTAGCTTGTCTTCAGGCCCATCAGCTTTCCCAGCCAGGGGATAGATAGATCTGTAAAAGAAGAGACAACCTTCATAATCTTATGTAGAATGTCAAATCTCCATCCAGAGCCAGTGGTAGGAATCAGGGTCGATTCCTTTGACCAAGAGGAAATAGCCTTTCATTAGCCTAGTGTTCCATACCCTTTCATATAATATTTTAACTATCAAGGAGAGGAAGCACTGATATTACCTTTTGTAATGTTACCAGGAGAACAGGAAGTGAGGCCCAAAACTAACTATGAGAGAAGGGTCTAACTTCAGTAGCTTCTAAGCCTGGCTATCTACGTAACACTCCTGTAGAAGAATCACTCCTGGGCTGGTGAGATGGCTCAGCGGGGAAGAGCACCAACTGTTCTTCGGAAGGTCGTGAGTTCAAATCCCAGCAACCACATGGTGGCTCACAACCACCCGTAATGAGATCTGATGCCCTCTTCTGGTGCGTCTGAAGACAGCTACAGTGTGCTTACATATAATAAATAAATAAATCTTTAAAAAAAATAAAAAAAAAGAAGAAGAAGAAGAAGAATCATTCCTGGGTACAGCCAGCAGGTGATTGGTGATGGCAGATCCTAAGTCACTGGCTACCAGACCGGAAGGGAAGCAAAGGGAACGTGGTAGTGGTGGTGGTGGAAACTGCAGAAGCTTTGACTAGGAGCCCTGTGGTGTGAAGGGCTCTAGGGCACTTTCCAGACGGCTTGGGCGGATTTGCAGTCAGACTGTTTTTCACTTGGACAACTTTATATATTATGCTCAAGGGTGAACAACAACTTGGACGTATTTACTTAATGATGTGGGAAGCCAGTAAATAAGATAATTACGAAGAGTGACAGGCACTTAATAAAAGGAAGGGGCTGAGCGGGGGATGGAGGAAAGACGGGGTCAGATGCGTCAGGACCGGAGACAGGAGAAGGGACCTGTGAGTGCATGAGCATAGGGAAAGACACCCACTCTCACTGCCCTGTGGAATACGTTCTGTTAAGAACCTAGTACTTCTGGAAAGCATCCAACCGAACTGGCTGACTCTCTTGAAGTATTGCTACCCTTCCTCACCTCCCCAGCTCCAGTTCAACCCTACACCCAAATTTCCCAAGGAGACAAACATCCCACTTCAGGTTTAGATTTACATTAGAAAGAGACCTTAATTACTTCTGATCTCTCACACCTCTGAGGAGCTGATTTGAGCTTTTCAGATGCAAAGAGTGTTAATTGGTTAAGAGCCCCAGCTGAGCTAAACCACCCCTGAGAAAGAAGGGGGTGGTGAGAAGGCGCCAGAGGACGTGACTGAAGCACTCCTCAAATTTCCCGGAGATCTGAAGGAGAGCTTGAGAGGAATTGACACAACAGTTGGTCTGGGTTCAGCCCTCCAGTCAATCCTTCAGGCCTCCTTCACTCAACTGACAAGAACCCACCCACCCCACTGTCTCCCGGAAGCTCTACCCCCTGTGTCTCGCCCCTGGCTTCCCAGCAGGCAGTGCTTTTTGGGCTCCCGGTTTCTAATTACAGCACTTCCCAGCCTGCCTGAGATGGTTGGCTGGGAAGTGGATGGCCCTTCTGCTTAGACAAGAGACCGGGTTGAGCTTTGTCTCTTTGTAGCTCAAGGTAGACCTCTGGGAAATGTGAAATGAGTGGGGGTGGGGGGCTGGGGGGGGTGAGTGGACACAGAACAAATGGTTACAATGTTAATGAAGTAAGCCCTCACTCATCTCCTTCCTTAAGATTCAAGCTGTGCAATCTCAGAGAGTCCTGCCAGAGTAAATCTCCTGGGTGGATTGCCTTAGTATGTATTTGTGAGATTATTGAATTTCTACCCCCCACATGAAATCCAGACCCCATTTGTTTAGTTTGTAGATGTTCTAGTTGTAGCAACTTTATATAAATATAGTGACTATAAAACTGCAGATTTAAAATGTTGAGTCAGAACAAGAACAAGAAATATGACCAAAATGACGCCAAGGCACATCATAACATTACTGCTCAAAGCAAAAACAAAGAAAACCTTTTAAGAAGCAGCAAGAGAGTCAGGAGTGGTGGCATGCAGTGTGGTAGCAGGCATCATCTCAGTACTGGGGAAGCTGAAGTTGGAGGATCATGCCTGGGTTGTGTGGCAACTGTCTCCATAAATAAATAAATAAATAACTTTTAAAAAGAGGCTGGGAGGTAGCTTAGCAGTAGAGTGTTTACCTAGAGTGTGTAGGACAGTCAGTTTAATTCCCTGCAACAACTAGTCACAGCGTACATCGTGTTCACAGTGTAACTCAGAAGCCAAGATCATTCTGCTGGACAGGCAAAGAACTGACTGTCCAGGAAAGACACTAGACTAAATAAGAAAGAGATGCAAGTAGGAGGCGAGAGAACAAAAGAAACAACGTTTATTTTTATTGAGGCAGGCTGGTGTCTCCTGTCACTATGGGAGGGGAAACCCAGAGGTGGGAGTTTCCTGGGGGACTCCGGGTTAGGGATTTTATAAGTGTTAGCATCAGGACATCCAAAGCCTGTGGTGATGCATGGGCGGGTCCACAGACCTGTTGCCAGGGCAACAGCCACCATATTCCCAGAATCCGTTAGGCTCACCTTCCACCTTTACCTGTGGCTGCTACATCACAACCCATAATAAATATGGGGAACATTCCTCCATCTTTCTCTCTCCCCCTCTTCTCTTTCCTCGCCACTACCCCCTCTCTCCCTCTCAATTAAACCTCTTACACGTGGAACTGTTTGGGTCTAGTGTGGTATGTTCTGACAAGACCCGCCTTTCCAACACATCAATAAGACCCCTGGGTTTTTCTCAACTTCTTACCCAGATGGGGTACTCTGTGTGGATTTTTCTTTCCAGAAACCCTTCTCACTTAGGAAGCCCACCCTGTTTTCCCTACCTGTCTATATATGTCTAAAATCCCCTCAATAGGAACAAGATGAGAGAGTAACAGTATTTTCAGCAGACACTTTGTATGTGAAAAGGCAGAAAGATAAAAACAGGAGCTGAAATAATGTTTAAACAGTCAAGAGCACTTGGTGCTTTTGCAGAGGACCCACGTTTGGCTTCTTGCCCCCAGACTGGGTAACTACAGCTACAGAGGATCTGTTGCCCTCTTCTGATCCCCATAGGCATTCCCATACATGTATACACTCACGGGGGGGTGGGGGGGGCACGGGGTAAAGTGACTCAGGCAGAAAAACAGCAGCAAATGGCCTTGCAGGTATAATTTTTTAAGAAGAGAAAAAGTGGGAAGTCTGTGTTAGAGTGGGCTAGAATGCAGTGGTACATTTTAATTGGCCATTTTAATTAGATGAGCCAAAGGGGGCCTTTGATTGCTGGACTTCAGAGCTTTGATAGCTGGACCTTGGTAGTCTGCCTTTGGAGGAGGGAGTGGCAGGAGAAGGGAGTAGATATCAGGAGCTAGCTTTAGAAATTGAATCTAATGGTTTTCCCCACAAGGCAGAGGGAGTGCAGGAGGAGGGCAAGGCCTGCCAGAGTTGTGCTTTTCATGCTCCAGCTGCCCGGAGTCTCTTCACCTTTCAGCCTTTGAGAAGAAGTCAAGCTACTTAGAAATCTAACACCACCAGCAGCCACCACGGAACAGAGATCTCTATGGCAACTTTGGCCCCCCGCAGTCATGGCAATAATCTAAGTAAAAGGTTATAGGTAAGTCTGTGGCGATGGTAATGGAGCTGTTCTCTCATGGGAGCTCTGTCAATGGTTACCAGACCCTCACCTGAAATTCCAGCCACCCCTCCCCCACTTCCCAACTGCACCGATCTCAGAGATAGGCGGCTGGGATACCAATGATAGAGCTTTTGTGAGTCCTCACCCACGTGGTGGGGGACCTTTTGGTGATGCAGCTTTTGGTAGTATGCTTCTGTAAGCAACCCCATACATACCTGTGTTCCTATAACCAGCTTCAATAAATTCATGAATTCACCAGGCTGGACTTGGATGTGCTCATTTCTCCAACAGGTGTTTCTTTATACCTCAGAGAAGTCACATAACAATTGACTTTTATACTCATCAAAAGATTCCAAGGCTTAGTGGGCCTTTTAACAAAAGTTGAAGTCAGATGTGGCAGGCTTGGGAAAAGAGCTGACATGAAATAACCCTCCAGAGTAAGCTTTATTAGGAGAGAGGTGGTGGCAAGGCCTTGGGGTGGGAGAGCTTTAGGAGAGATACCATCTTATCAGAGAGTGTGAGGGCCCTTAAAGGGGGAGCAGAACCTTCCCTTCAAACATGGGAGAAGAGCTTCCTTAGAACCGAAAGCTTGAAATGGGAGAGGGGGAGGGAGAGCTGGCAAGTACTGAATGGTGGTGGGCTGAAAGTAAGCTCAGAGTTCCCAACAAAGGGGATTTCTGACTTTTAAGGTTTCTACAGGGAAGTGTGAAGTTCACACCTCCTGACTCCCAACAGAGAGGCCAGTACTAGATGGGACTTTAAACTTACTCAGCAACTGTGAGAAGGGACTTCCTCTTCACACACCCCTGCCAGTGTACTCTAATACACATACACCCAACAGGGGCCACAACAAGGGCCGTCAGGTGAAGGGTGGGGGTAGGAGGAAGGCAATGGCCTGATATTTCTAGTTTCTAGGAAGGAGGGAAAGAGAGGGAGATATAGAGAGAGACAGAGATAGGCAGAGAGAGATAGAGACACACACAGAGAACTGTCTGTGATCTACCAGTGGGTAATTTGCTTACTATGCAAGCATGTATCTCCAGTACCCATATAAAAGCTGGGTGTGGTAGTGTGTGCCTATAATGCCAGTGCCAGGTAGGGCAGAGACAGATGAAGCCTGGACACTTGCTGGCGAGTGTGTGTGTGTGTGCACACGCGCGCACGTGAGAGAGAGAGAGAGAGAGAGACAGACAGACAGACAGACAGACAGACAGATAGACAAATTAAAAACAAAGCTAAAATAAAGCTTTTCCAGTAGATAAAAGCTGAGAGAATTCAAAATTAATATACATACCCAAAAAGAAATGCTAAAGAGCACTAACCAGACAAGAAAATTTATATTTGATAGAATTATTATTCCACAGAAAAAATAAAAAGCATTAGAAATAGAAACTATATGGTAACTACATTTTTTAATATTACTTAAAAGCTTTTTAAAGGTAACTTACTATTCACATAAAGTAATTATAGTTCAATATTGGGTTTATAGTATGTGTAACAGTAGATGTCTAACAATAGCACCAATGTTGAGAGCAGGAAAATATGACATTGAAAGGTTTTTAAAAAGACTGTGTGTGTGTGTGTGTGTGTGTGTGTGTGTGTGTGTGTGTGAGTGCACAAGTGTTCACTTGCTATAGCATGTGTGTGGAGGTCAGAGCACAACTTGAAGGGACCTGTACTTTTCTTCTATCATGTGGGTTTTGGAGGTCACTCTGGTTGTCAAACTTGGCAGCAAATACCCTTACTGGTAAAGTTGTCTTACCAGTCAGTCCCTTTGTAAAATTCATACTCTACTGAGGTGGTATACTCTCTGCGGTAGTTTGAATAAGAATGACCCCCACAGGCTCATATATTTGAATACTTAGTCACCAGGGAGTAAGAACCCTTTTGAAAGGATTAGAAAGATTAGGAGGTGTGGCCTTGTTGGAGGAAGTATGTCACTGGGGGGTGGGCTTTGAGGTTTTAGAAGCCCATACTGGACTCTCTCTGTGTCTCTCTGTCTCTGTCTCTCTGTCTCTCTTTCTCTCTCTGTTTGTAGATCAAGATGTAGCTCTCAGCTACTTCTCCAGCACCATGCCTGCCTGTTGCCATGCTCTTTGCCATGATGATAATGGACTAAAGCTCTGAAATGATAAGCCAGCCCCAAATTAAATGCTCTGTCTATAAGAGTTGCCTTGGTCCTGGTGTCTCTTCACAGCAGCAGAATACTGACTAAGACACAATTTTTGGTAGTACAGTATGAGAAATTAAAATGCATTCTAAGATTAAACTGGGCATGGTGATGTGAATATGTAATCACAGTCTTTAAGGAGGCTGAAGCAGGGGCACTGTGAGTTTGAGGCTAACCTGGTATGTCTACTGAGAGCCAGGCTTAGAAAACCAAAATAGGAACAAACCAGACTTATTTCACAAATTCTATAGCAAATGCTAGGCTGTATGTTCTAGTTTACATTTTGTGGCTGTGATAAATACCATGACCAAGAGCACTTGTGAGAGGAAAAGTCTTATTTCACTTTATAGATTATAGCCTATAATTAGGGGGAGCCAACACAGAGACTCAGGGCAGCAGCATGAGGCAGAAACTACAGAGGAACACTGCTTACTAGGCTGTTCAACCACTGTTGTGTTTCATAAAGAAGAGCCAGGATATGTTTTATAGAGTGTGGTATAGTGGGGGGGGGGCTCTGTTGGTCCATACTGAGGCATCACTTCCCCCTAAAGTACCACCCATACAATGGATACAGTATAGAGTAGAGTTTATTTAGGGGCATAGGAAGGGGAGTTGAGAAGGGAGAAGAGAGAGAGAGAGAGGAGATAGAATAAAAAGAAATATACTTGGGTTTGGAGATGGAAGGGGATATGATTAAGATACAATATATGCATGTATGAAATTATCAAAGAATAAATAAAAGATATTTTAAAAAATGATACAACTGAAAGGAAAATTTGAAAATTGTACTATTGTTAGATATATCAATACCCTTTTATCAAAAAGTGATACAATGAGTAAAGAAAATCCAATCAGCATTTAGGAGACAGAGCAACATTATCAACAACTTGACCTAACTAGTATTCTTTTTTTTTTTTTTTTTTTTGGTTTTTCGAGACAGGGTTTCTCTGTATATCCCTGGCTGTCCTGGAACTCACTCTGTAGACCAGGCTGGCCTCGAACTCAGAAATGCGCCTGCCTCTGCCTCCCAAGTGCTGGGATTAAAGGCGTGTGCCACCGCCGCCCAACTAGTATTCTTTAATAGTTCTTGCCATAGTAGAATTTACATTTTCTACAAGTGTGCATGGCAGATTTACCAACACAGACTATATTTTGGGGCATGAAAGAAGTTTTAATGTATTAAGAGTAATTCTGACAACACCCAGAGGAAGCTCCACTCCCAGGTGCTCTGACACTCTCAGGATCAGAGGTGAGGAGGAAACAACAAACAACATCTGTCCCAACACCGGGAGTAACTGGGACCAGCAGGACTAGGCACACAGGAACTCCACCAGCAGAGTGGCTCAGGTTCCTTCTGGTCTCTTTGTGCTGGTGTCCTGAGCAGACCTTGAGCACAGGCTCTGCAGCCAGTCCCATAACACCCAGAGGAAGCTGCTGCACTCCCAGGTGCTCTAACAAGCCCAGGATCCCAGGATCCCAGAATCACAGGATCATAAAGACAGCTTGACTCTGAGGAGTTCTGACACAACTAGGATCACAGGAAGGACAGACTCTAGTCAGATTTAGCAAGGGCAGGTAGCACTAGAGATAACCAGATGGCAGGGGGCAAGCATAAGAGAATAAACAACACAAACCAAGGTTACTTGGCATCATCAGAACCCACCATAGCAAGTCCTATACACACCATCACAATGGAAAAGCAAGATTCATATCTAAAATCACTTCTCATGATGATGATACAGGACTTTAAGAAAGACATAAATAAATACAGGAGAACACAGATAAACAGCTAGAAGATCTTAAAGAGGAAACACACAAATCCCTTAAAGAACTACAGGAGAACTGTACTGGCTGGTTTTGTGTCAACTTGACACAGGCTGGAGTTATCACAGAGAAGGGAGCTTCAGTTGGGGAAGTGCCTCCATGAGATCCAGCTGTGGGGCATTTTCTCAATTAGTGATCAAGGGGGTAGGGCCCCTTGTGGGTGATGCCATCCCTGGGCTGGAAGTCTTGGGTTCTATAAGAGAGCAGGCTGAGCAAACCTGGAGAAGCAAGCCAGTAAGGAACATCACTCCATGGCTTCTGCATTAGCTCCTGCTTTCTGACCTGCTTGAGTTCCAGTCCTGACTTCCTTTGTGATAAATAGCAATGTAGAAGTAAGCCAAATAAACCCTTTCCTCCCCAACTTGCTTCATGGTCATGATGTTTGTGCAGGAATAGAAACCCTGACTAAGGCAAGAACAAAATCAAATAGGTGAAGGAAATGAGCAAAACTATCCAGAATCTAAAAATGGAAATAGAAACAATAAAGAAATCAGAAAGAGAGACAACCCTGGAGATAAAAAACCTAGGAAAGAAATCAGGAGTCATAGATGCAAGCATCACCAACAGAATACAAGAGATAGAAGAGAGAATCTCAGGGGCAGAAGACACCATAGAGAGAGCATTGACACAACAGTCAAAGAAAATGCAAAACTTCCAGGAAATCCAGGACGCAATGAGAAGTCCAAACCTAAGGATAATAGGTATAGAAGAGAGTGAAGACTTCCAATGTAATGGGCCAGTAAATGTGTTCAATAAAATTATAGAAGAAAACTTCCCTAACCTAAAGAAAGAGATGCCCATGAACATACAAGAAGCCTACAGAACTCCAAATAGACTGGACTAGAAATTCCTCCCATCATATAATAATCAAAACACCAAATGCACTAAACAAAGAAGGAATTTTAAAAGCAGTAAGGGAAAAAGGCAAGTAACATATAAAGGCAGGCCTATCAGAATTACACCAGACTTCTCACCAGAGACTATGAAAGCTAGAAGATCCTGAGCAGATGCCATACAGACCCTACAAGAACACAAATGCCAGCCCAAGCTACTATACCCAGCAAAACTCTCAATTACCATAGATGGAAAAAACAAGATATTCCATGACAAAACAAAATTTACATAATATTTTTCCACAAATCCAGCCCTATAAAGGATAATGGATGGAAAACATCAACATAAGGAGCAAAACTACACCCTAGAAGAAGCAAGAAAGTAATCTTTCAACAAATCCACACAAATCTAGTTCCACTTCTTACAACAAAAACAACAGGAAGTGACAATTACCTTTTCTTGATATCTTAATATGAAAATTAATATCACCAACATATCCTAATCGATTAAAATCCAAAAATGTGAGGAATTAAAAATTTGTTGATTGTCATCCAATGGTCTCTCTAATTTGGTAATTGGAGAAATAGGTCCAATATAATACAATCTATATACACTTTAGCTTGTTTGTGACAGTGTCTTGTTGTGTACAACATAAGGGTCTTGAAATCTTGCTTATCCTATCTCAGCCTCTCTATTAGTAGTATTGTTTATTTAATGTTTTTACACTATAATATGGTTTTCAGAACAGCTTATATATTTCAAATGTATTTATATACCCAAGGGAGACATAGACAATTAACTTGGGAGGTGGCTTGTAGGAAAGAGAAAACAAAGAGTAAGACGGAATGCTTTGCTTGACATTTGTAACTCTTGTATCAAGTTTGAAGAAGAGGTCTTTATAAGTTACT
>NW_022196900.1:6672184-6711039 GCF_008632895.1 Mastomys coucha
GAAATATACAGTTAATATGTTTGGAGTTATTTAAAATTTATATTGAGAAAAACAAATGTATTTTCAGTGTTGCTGTAGACAAACATCTACATAAGACTGTTAAATTGATTGTTGTTTATATCAAACAACTTTTATAATACTCATTTTTATTGTTATATTTTATAAATGTTAAGGAATATAACAAAAAGATATTGTAGGTATTGAAGGGAGGTCTCTGCGAGGAGTTGGGGTACAAAAGGGAAACAAGAATGTGATTTAATTCTATTTACTTAAAATTTGTTTTTAAATGTTAACAAATTCAGATAATTGAAATCATGTAACTTTTCTCATCATAATGCAATAAAAGTTTTAAAAAAGTGGGAAAATATAAAAAAAATGAATAATTCCTTCCATATAGAATGGTTCTCAAATTGCAATGTAATCAAATTAAAAAGTAATGTAGGATTTTAGCCCAGTCCCATGGGAACTAAGCAACATACTGCTGCATTGCTACGTAACTCACAGGTTACTTAAAATCTTTAAAAAGACAAAGGTAGACTAGATTCTGAGTAGAAGGGCAAGAGAATAAAATGCTAGCAGTATGGAGTAGCAGTGTGGAGCAGTTCTGAAATGGAAATGCTCCGCACCAGAAAACTCTAATGGAAAAAATAGAGACCTCAAGTTAGTGACCTCGGCTCTACCTTAAGAAAGTAGGCAGGAGAGAGCCAGTGAGACACAGATAAGGTAAAGAAAGGAAACAGAAAGAACACAGCAGAAATCAGTGAACCCAAGTAGCCAATGAAACCCCAAAGGTAGTCCTTTGAAAAGAAAGTAAGTGCAAGAGAAGATCCAGGTTTCCAATGTCAACAGCAGCAGGGAGGAGCACCATGGATTCTGAAGGTGGTGGCAAAGGTTAATGAGATAATATGGTGATGAATTCAATGATCTGAGCATATTCTCTGAAGGGCACAAACTACAGAGTCACACTCAAGGAACAACCCAAGTCATCCTTCATTTGTGAAAGAAACTGAAATTTCAAGTTGAGATGCAACCTACAAAATGTGTCACAGAAAAGTAAGCCCAGCTCAGCACAAATTCCTCCCAAAAGTTTACAGTGGGCAGGGGATGTGGGGCACAACTCCTGTCTGTACATGATACCAGCATCCCCTTGATACCAACACACAGGAAGACCTCATAAGAAAATAGAAATAGTTTGATAATCTCAAGAACCAAATTTATGACTGCAGACTGAACGACGAATCCAATAATGGGCTAGGAGGGGCTGCACCTTGATTAAGAGGCATCTCTGCAGAAAAGCACGGTCGACTTCACATTCAAAACTCAATCAATGTGGCTCACATTAACAAACTACAAGAAGACAACAATAACAACAACATCCACATAAACAGGCTGGGGGATGGGTTAGAGGTGAAGTGATTGTTTAGCATGTTGTGAGTTCAACCAGTACTTAAAAACAAAACCGAAAAACAGTCATCTCAAAAAGTACAGGGACAAAAAGTGAGCAAACCCATGATGACTCCTGATGAAAACTTAGTAAACTAACAAGGAAAAGGTCGTCCTCCACTTCATCAGGAACATCTTCCACATCTGCAGAGCCAGCATCACAATCGGCGGCATACTGAGTGCTTTCCCATGAAGATCAGTAACAATACAGGGCATGTCTTTAATTCTATCTAACATTGCTATTGTGTATGTATGTGTACATCGTGTGTGGGGATATGCCATATGCACCCATGTGGAGGTCGAAGGACCGCTCTGTGGAGTTGGTTCTCTCCTTCTGCCTTTATGTGGGTTCCAGCGATCAAACCCAATGCTGTTTGTACAGCAGGCACTTTATCCACTGAGCCATCTTGCTGGCTCACAGAGTATCCGCTCTTGCCATTTCTATAAAGTGTTGCTCTTGGAGGTACTGGCCAGTGCCATCAGGCAAGGAAAGAAATCAGAGGCACCCAGATCAGGAAGTTCAAAAAAAAATATCTTTCACATCCAACACTCTTATTTATGTGGAATTCTAGTGGGATACACCAAAAAGTTGCTAGAAGTAATGGTATTTTGGTTGCAATAGATCATTCTACAGAAATCCAATGTTTGTTACGTGCCATCAACAGATAATAGGAAACTGAAATAAAAAGAGGGGGCCACTTATGGCAACATCAGGAACCTGGTAAAAACTATAAATCTAAGAAAAGTTATAGAAGCCTTAAGACTATAAAATATCACTGGGAGAAATGAACAGAGACTTGAGAAAGTCAGAAGAATCAATTATCTCTATATCAGTCATCCATGAATGAGGCAGAATGCCCATAAATATTCAGAGGCTTTTAAGAATTAATATTTATATTCTAATACTCATATGAAACATTTGAGAGACAACTGTTACCACGTAAGCCTGGGCTTGCCCTATGACAGAGACAGAACTTCATTATGATGGGGCAGTTGTTGGGAGGATGGCGTACAGTTGTCTGCAGGGCCATCATGCAGTGAGTCTGACCTCGGAGCAGTTTACATAGGCAATGGGTAGCCACAGGCTGAAGGGACAGTCTCATAGGTGACACACACCTGATCCTCATCACCTGGTCATCAGACCCAGTGTATGTGTGCGATCTCAACAGCAAAGATGGTTATCTCCATGAGGTGTTCTTGTACATTCTACTCATCGCATCTTACTCAGTGGATAGAGAAGAGTGTGGCTGCCCAGGGCCCTCCTTGTGCTGATCACCAAATACATGGTGATGAAAGGAAACACACTTTGCCTGGCTATTGCATAGGGTAAAAGTCATAGAAAGTTGAACTAGGGAGTTGGGCCTGAGATCTTGTCTTATCATTCAGCTTCAGAACCAGCATTATAAGGTTTATACAGGGAAGAACACTGGGACACCTTGAGGACCAGGGGCATGATGTGCTGAGGGTGGCCAGGGCTCCCTGAGTATGCACGCGCACCAAACATTGTCACTTACCATACAGGGATGAGAGATGGCTCAGTCTGTAAAGTGCCTGTTGTGCAAACGTAAGGACTTGAGTTTCATTTCTAGCACCCATGCTGTAAAACAAAAGGCTTGGTGAGATATGTGTAATCTCAATCCTGGAGAGGTGGTGACAGGAGAATCCCTACAGCTCACTGGCCATTCGTGTAGCTGAATCTACGAGCTCCAGGGTCTGTGTCAGAGCCTATCTCAGAAAATAGGTGGCAAGTGATTAAGGAAGACATACAATGATGACTTCTGATGATATCATATGTTCACACATACAGCACATGCATACACATACACACACACGACTATAAATATGTCTAGTTGTTGTACATGTGTTATATTTAATAAAGCTATCTCATTTTATTTGAGTCTTAATATTTCTGTCTGTCTGTCTGTCTCTGTCTCTCTGTCTCTTTCTCTCTCTTTCTCTCTCTCTCTCTCTCTAGTTTTCAGTTCTGACACACATGGGTTGACAGCCACTGTTTGAGAAAACTGAAATTCCTTCTGATATCCTCTGGAGCTGTCCCGAGTCTTCATTTCCTTGTGGTGGAAGCCTCACATCTCCTATACCTCCTTTAGGCCTCTGGCCTGTCTCTAGCCCAGCAGTATGCGCTTCTCTGACATACTCCTCTACCTTCCCCAACCATGGAGGATCTGTGCCCCCTCCCAGGACCACCCTAGGCTAGTCATCAGCTGACTGATTCCCACTCCTGCTCACTGTTGAGGGTAGTGACACCCACATTTAATCTCCAGCACTCAGGAGGCAGAGAATCTCTGTGAGTTCAGGCCAGCTTGGTGTCCAGTGTGAGTTCAAGACCAACTTGGGCTATATAGTGAGACCTTGTCTCAAAAAAAGGGGACGCTGGAGAGATAACTTTGTTGCACACACTACTCTTCCAGAGGACTCCAAATCAGTTTTAGTAACCCACATTAGGAGGCTGACAAGTGCCCATAACTCCAGCTCCAGGGGATCTGATGCCCCATTCTGGTCTCCATAGGTTACTCACATGCAAGTAAATAAAAATTTAAAAAGTCATCGAAAACAACAACACCTTCTCCTATGCAGTCTTCACTGAGAAGGCTAGTCAGCACCTTACCATGGTTTGTGGCTCTACCATTTATGACCGTCTTCCTCTGGGACCTTTCTGAGCATTGGTTTCCTCGTCTATGGAATATGAAGCAATACTTACTCTAGGAGATTTAAAAAAAAAAAAACAAAACTCAAACATCTTAACTGATTAGCATAACTTGGGGTAGGTATTAGGATGCCACACAGGGAGTCACTATCTTAGAGTGGCTGATTTTTTTTTTAAACTGCTGTTGTCATTCTTGTCTCTGGAACCCTCCGGGCTGGTCCCACACGGCATCCCACACACAGATGTCCACTCTTCAGTCACCTGTCTTCTGACTCCCCGTGAGGGCAGGAGAATGTCATGCTAAGTGAGAGGCATCGGGCTGTTGGCATCCCAGGTGCAGGAGACTAGGATTAGGTGGAAAGGACTGGAATCAGAGGGGAAAGTGTCAGAGAAGAACCACAGGGGAATGTAAGGGCATCAGACTTCTGAGTCGCCTGCCTCATCCCATGCAGCTGTGCGACCTCGGGTAAGGTAGGGCCAACTCTCTCTTCTTATGTCTTCCAGAGCTGTAAAATAGAAGAAAATATATTTATCTGAGGTGGTTGTAGCATTTTATGTTACAGTCACAACACAGTCTGCTCAAGTGAGCTAATAATGTCTGCTGGATCTGGCAGAGAGTGGGGTATCCAAGCACATGGGTAGGAGAAGGAGAAGAAGCAGAAGGGGAGGAAGGGAAGTGGATGAAATCAAGGGTACATTGAGACCACCGAACTGGGTAACTCTGTCGGTAGAAAGAAAGATTTATTGGGACTGTCTCTTGGGGTAGGGGTGGGGAGGCAGAGAACAACAAAGCAGTGGGGTTGGGGGAAAGCCTTGTCAGTTTTAAGGGGACAGGTCGCAGAGAGTGGGGTGGGGGACAGCATGCAAGCCAGAACAGCCTGAGGGATATCTTGGGGACTTGGATGCGGCAGCCCTTTGGGTTAATCAGGAACTAGATGCCCATTGCTGGGTATAGTTGCTGTAGGTGGCAGAGAAAGGAAGCAATGGCTCTGACAAACAGACATGGCTTCTTGAGGCTTCTGGGGAATGCTGAGTTTAGGGTTCTGTTTACCTGACTACAATCCCTCTGTTTACCTGGCAAGGACAGTCTAAGCTGAGCCCAGATTGTCAATTAGAACACCGTCTGCGGCACTGCCATTTTGGGGGCCAGCTTTGGACCCTACAGTGGGGACAGCACCATTGACTGAGGGAATGGGAACAAGAGAGAGAGGTCTGCATGGGGGGTGTGGGCAAGGGTTCGTGTGTTGGGCGCCTCAGCTGCAAGACATCAGAGCTTGCCACTGTAGACTCAACTCACGCCTGCTGTGCCTGAAACAAAGACTCACTACTAAGAGTTCCACCTTAGAAGATTCCAGAGGAAACTACGCCTGCGGGATGGCACATATACAGCCTGAGGACATCTGTTGTTGACCTCCTCCCCCACTGTGGACTGTGCCTCCAGCCTCTCCCCGGAGCTGAGACCTGAGGGACGCCTGGAGTCTCCACCTTCAGCCCAGCAGCCAGCTTCCCTTTGACTTCCCCTTTGACTTTATTGGGACTCTTCCTGACTTCTCCCAAATCCCTTATGTTATTCAAATGTCATTGTAACCTAGAGATTCAGTTATGCTCTCTTGTATATAAATGCTGAACCCCCAAAGTAAAGACGAGCCTTGATTGGAAACCCTCAACTTAGCTTCTTGTCCTTTTGTTCTCGAACTCTGTGTTTCAGGTCTCCTTTCTCCCCTCGGTCAAGGCAGAACCCAGTTCATGAAACTGCGGGACAGTTTCATTCATGACCTGAGCTTTCCATTAGGTTGGAGGGAAGGTCTCAGTGAGGGCACGACTACAGATGTGAGAACAAGGAGGATAGTGTGAATGTGTGTGTGAGTGTGTGAATGTGTGTGTATGTATGCACATACTTATGAGTATGTGTGAGTGTGTGGTTTGCAAGTAGCAGAGTAGGATATGGGGTGCGGGCGGTGTAGGGGTTGAGGTGTAGTTCTTGGAGGAATGAACCTGGTGGGAGGAAAGGCAGGGGAGGTTTAGAGGTTTGAAATAATGTCTTAGGGCTTCATTGTTGTGAAGAGACACCATGACCATGGCAACGCTCATAAAGGAAGACATCTAACTGGGGCTGGCTTACAGCTTCCATCATCATCATGATAGGAGCATGGCAGCATCCAGGCAGACATGGTGCTGGAAGAGCTGAGAGTTCTACATCTTGATCCAAAGCAGCAGAAAGAAGAGGCTCTCTTCCACCCTGGGTGGAGCTTGAGCCCAGGAAACCTCAGAGCGCACCTACATAGTGACACATTTCCTCCAACAAGGCCACACCTACTCTAACAAGGCCACACTTCCTAATAGTGCCACTTCCCATGGACTAAGCTGATTCAGACCACCATAAACAGCTCTTTGGTTTTGGCTTTATTGAGACAGAGAATCTTGTTATGTAGCCCTGGCTGGTTGGCCGTGTACTCCTGATCCCTCTGCCTCTGCCCTAGTGCTGGAAATATTGGGGTGCACTGCCTTATCCCACCTGTGAAGTAGCTTGTGATGGGAGGAAGGCTAGCCAGGGTGAGCACCCAGTAGTCCCACCAAGCTGTTTCTTTGCACTTGGGAGGATGAGACTGAAGGGGACACAGTATCATGGGACACTAAATGTTTTCTTTCTTTCTTTCCAAATTTGTCTAGCCTGGCTCAGTTTGGAAAGTTCAGTGATGGAACCTGAGAGTTCTTGTAGTGTTAAAAGCCAACGAGAGTTGGGCATTTCAGTATCAACTGTGGTGTCGGATGACATCTTTCTGAGGGTCATACAAGCTTAGAGAATGTGTCCCGGGACCTCGACTGATTTCATTTCCCTGTCTGTCATCTTCCTTCCTTCCTTTCTTTATCAGCTATTTGTTTTTGCTTGTTTGAGATAGGATCTCTAGCTCAGTGTCACAGATGAACAATGTCACAGATGGACATTGATGTCACAGATGGGCACTGATGTCACAGATGGACAATGATGTCACAGGTGGGCATTGATGTCACAGACGAACAATGATATCACAGATGGGCAATGTCAGACATGGATGGTCACATTTGTGTCTTTCCACAATGCCAGAATTTATTGAAAAACAAGGTCACAAGATGTCCCTGCTTTCCTTGGCAATCTCAGTTGAGACAAACACACGTACTTTCATTCCAATCTCATTACTTATAGTAACCCAATGCTCGCAGACTCCATACCACACAATAAATATATCTATATACATATTGTCTTAGTTACTTTACTGTTGCTATAAAGAGACACCATGACCAAGACAACTTACAGAAGGAGACAGTTAACTGGGGACTTGTTTACAGTTTCAGAGGGTTAGTCCACGGTCATCACGGTTTGGAACATGCTGGCATGCAGGCAGACATGGTGCTGCAGAGTAGCTGAGAGATTACATCCTGAACCTAGGCATGAAAGGGGGCCGGGCAAGGCAAGGGCTTTGGAACTCAAAGCTCTCCCTCAGTCACACACCTCTTTCAATAAGGCCACCTCCTAATCCTTCCTAAACAATCTGCCAACTGGGAACAAAACATTCAAGTATATGAGCCTGTGAGGGACATTCTTATTCAAACCACACACATAAGTTACAGACAGCTGTAACTTTTCGAAGAAGCATTAGTGGCTAACAGCAGGTCGAGAATGAAGCTGTAGAGGGGAAAGCACAGGTCCAGGTCCAAAGGATGGATGGATGGATGGAAGGCAGGTCCAGATGGGTGGGGAAAAAATAGGAGTCAGCCAATGGGTGAATAGACAATGCCACCAGCTGGAGCCCGGGGACAGTCAGGAGTTCCCCATTGGTTGCTGATGCACATACCAAGGCAGGGGATGGCGGGGGCGGGGACAGTCATTGGTGCACACAGCAGGTGGCCAGATGCTAGGTTGGTAGGGTCTCCAGCTCTGGCAGTCCTAGGTGTCCATCCCTTAATTGGGTCCAAGTGAGGTTATTACAAAGGGAAATACATCTTCCCTCTGGTGTACCCAATAAGTTATTGGGTCTGGTTTCCTCAATATGAATTTAATATGCCCATGGGCCCTCACAGTTAGAAATCACACTGATGAATTCATAAGGTGGTGCCTTTTCTAGTCCCTGGACATTTATTAGTTTGTGCGGTGTGAGTGGTGCTGAATAGATGGTGCTCTTTACAAGTCTTTCATCCTTAGGATGAACTCGAAAGCTGCTTGTGAAATGGAGTCCCTTATGGCAAGGTACAGTATGGAAAACCACTGTTGTACGAACGTTGAGTAACAGAGTGGAGCACAGCTTGGTCTCAACATCCAGGTTGGCTTCAAACTTGATGTAGCTGAGGATGACCTTGAACTTCTGATCCCCCTGCCTCTTCCTCCCAGTGTCAGACTTACAAGCATGTCCCTGCCATTCCTGGTTTACACAGTGGTTGGCATTGAACCCAGGACTTTGTGCACATTGGGCAAGCACTTTAAAAATTGAGATTCAGCTCCAGCCTTCTTCTGTTATTTTTAAGCAGAGGTAGAAATGGAAACTTCTAGAAGGCAGTGACTCCCCCAGAGCCACGTTGCCAGTCTGGCTCTTGACCTCTGAGCCAGCCCATCACACTAGCTTGCTGTTCTTTCCTTCTCCTTTCCAGTTTCACCTTCAGTTTTGCTCCTTGATCTCTGACTTCTTGTCAGCTGTGATTAATGAGGAAGGCTCCCGAATACATGACTCCCTTCTGTACCCAGTTTACGACAAACAGATTAGACTGTTTAAGTCAGAAATAATGCTATTTAGTAAAGCCGGATTTAGTGATGGCAGAAATTAAGGAGATTAATTTAAAGGTAAAAAGAGAGCGACAGTCATAGATCAACACCTGAAAAGTCTCGCTGCCTATACACATCCCTAATTGAGAAGTATGTGGAAGATTCCATCCGTGAAATTCAATTATCATGCAAGCCAAGTGGAAGCACTTCCCTGGGGAAGGAACCCAGCAGCCGCATCAAAACGACCCCACCTGTCTGTTTTCATGTCAAAAGAGTGAGAAGTCTGGGTGATGAAATATAGAGCACACATCAGCTTAATGAAAATTTCCAGGGGTCCCTTCTTGTAATGGGAGTCCCATCCCCCCCAACTCACCCAGTTCTTGTCAGCACTGCTACTGGAGGCTGATGGCAGACGGACCTGCCACCCCATCTTGACACTCTATTGTCCCTGTGTCAAAGCAGGGCAGGGCTGGATGGAGTTTGCCAATAGCAGCTCTCCAGCCCTATGCCCCTTCCTCTGATTGGGGGCTTCTCACAAGAGCAATCAGCAAGAGAAAACCCTCAAGACAACAACTGTAATGATTACAAATGAACCAGTGGTAATTGACTGGCTTGTTAGCTGCAGGAGGGGGTGGGGTTTGGCAAGCTGGGTGGGAAACTGCCTCAGCTCTAGCTTTGTCCCCTGGGTGCTGCAGGAATTCACTCTTGCAACCTCTGATCTTGAGGCAGGTGGGGTGCACCAAGTCCTTTTCGGGTTAACTGCCTTGTGGTATTGGCGGTGAATAAAATCTCGTTTTCTTCTGGAGCACAGAGGCTTTATATCATCTGCAAAGTGCTTTCTCATCCATCAGCTCAGAAAAAAAAAAAAACCTGAGATAATGTTTCCCATTATACAGAGGAAGAGGTTGAAGTTAAGCGATTGATTGGCCTCTGGGTTTGCTGGAGTCCCTTCTAATGTGCATAGCACCAAGATGTCCATTTAGACTTTAGAGGAGGGCAGAGACTCAGTCTCTGGGGAGGATTAGACATAGAGGGATGTGAAGGTCACCAAAGGTCAAGTGCCAAAGAGTTATTGGAGAGGGGTGCTTTAAAACCAAGGATGGGAGAGGTGGCGTGGTCCCTTCCGGGGGCGCCGGAGTGAGGTCTGTCCTGGTTACCACAGCAACTCACGTGTTTGGAGGACTGGTTTTCAGAAGTAGCTGGTTAAGAAAGAAAGAAAGAAATGAAGGATGATGGTGTCTCTTGAGAAAGGCATCAGAGGTGAAGAGACACCGGAGAATTTGAAGGAGAAGAAGCAAGTCATGACGTACTGGAAAACCGTCATGTGGCCCTGAGGGCAAGCAGCTATCGGAGCTATCTGTGAGCGTGTGTCCGACAAGTCTCTTCTGCACTGTCTCATCTCATGACAGTTGGGACAGCTCCTTCACACCCAGCCCCCTTCTCTCAACAGCACGGGGAGTGTTGCTTTACAGACCATCTGTGCCTCTTCCTGTGACTTTTCAAATGGTTCTCTCTCTCTCTCTCTCTCTCTCTCTCTCTCTCTCTCTCTTTCTCTCGGGATTTTGCATTCTAGTGGCTAGTTCCAGAGACAGGGAGGGCTGATAAAGAAGGGCAAGCTTTGCGTGCATGTATATATAGGTGTGTGGACGCAATGTTCAGTGGACGGTGACCATCCACGAACATCCAGGTGGCTCTTCACACTAACACTGCATCGTTTTGAGTGCCCATGTGTCTGGGTCTGGTAGGGAGGTGAACTGGATATTTTTCTTGATGCTGTAACTTGACAAGCATCCTGAGGGCGGAAGGGTTTATCTGGGGTCATGGTGGGGATGGCGTGTGGCAGGAGACAGCTTGCTTACATCTGGGCAGATCAGGAAGCACAGGGAGATGACTTCTGGCATTCAATTCTGTTTTTCTTCTTCATTCAGTCCAGGACCCCTGCCTGTGGGATGGTACCAGCCACCTTCAGGGTGAGTCTCCCCCTCAGTGAAGCCTCCCTGGGAGCACCCTCACAGACATGCCCAGAGGTATGTTTTCTAGGTGAGTCTGAATCCTGGACAGTTGACAACCACAGGGGAGCCTCACCACCCCCACTGCCCTCCCTGAGCAGAAAGGATTGACAGCGTGTCCTCATTTCTCTACATCCCATCCTTACCATTTGTGTCTGGGCCAAGCGGCTCTGGCAGCCACAGGAACAGCCTAAGAGGCAAAGACTCAGAAAGGAGAAAGCAGAGAAGGTCAGCCCGTCTCTAATGATAGCTCTGTCATTTCCAACCCATCACCTCAAAATAATAGCGCATCTGTCCGGTCTGTGCGGGAGGAGGCTCTGAGAAAACTTGGATGTCGGGGACTTCTTCATCTATAATACTTCTCTGTTACTCCCAGGCTGACCTCCAAGGAGGGTACTGTCCTTTCCCATGGTCACCATGTTAGGGTAGGTCCTTAGGAGGTAGCAGGAGGTCAGAGATTGGAAGGAGGGAGAAGTCAGGGTATTACCTCTCTGCTTCCTTCCTGCTTTGGCATGTCTCTGGTAGGCTCCTTTGTGGCCATGGCATGTTGCAGTTGCTTCTTTGTAGTGTCAGCTCTCCCTAAGCCCTTTGCCCACCTTGGTCCTGGTGACTGTGGCTCCCACTGTGGTTAGCCGGTGGGATTCTCAACCTCTTCATCTCATAAGGGGTTCCCCTCTTAAAGACTCTTCAATGGGTATATTTTTAGTGGGCATCTGCCAGGTATCTACTGAGGATCAGGAGGGAGGAAGGCTCATGAGGCTTCAGGAAAGGGTATCAATGGACCTAACTGTATGCTGTGCGATTCCTGCAGGTGATCACAGCCACTGGAATTCAAGATGGCAATGGCCATGCCCACAATGGAGGAAACAGCTATACAACAGAGCTCAGGATAGGAAAGAACTGCCAGTTCATGAGTCCTCACTGATGTTGGCGTGGACTTTTCAGTGATGGAGCAGCTTTTGAGCCATCCTTTATCCTTATATGCCACCTCCATCAATATTCCTGTTAGTAATCTCAATAAAAACTCATTGGGTCACCAAGTTGGACATTGGCACAGTTCTTACTTTGGTCAGTTTTGGGTTCCCTTTCTGGAGTGAATTGGTGTGTGTGTGTGTGTGTGTGTGTGTGTGTGTGTGTGTGTGTGTGTATGTGTATGTATGTGTAGGGTATTGTTTCTCTGAGGGAAACCTTGTACTCACAGAATAGGTTAGGCTGGCTGCCCAGTGAATCGCCAGGGATTCACCTGGAATTACAGGCAAGTCACCACACCTGCCTTTAAAAAAAAAACAAAACAAGGGGCTGGAGATATGGCTCAGTGGTTAAGAACACTGACTGCTCTTCCAGAGGTCCTGAGTTCAAATCCCAGCAACCACATGGTGGCTCACAGCCATCCTAACAAGACCTGATTCCCTTGTCTGAAGACAGCTACAGTGTACTTACATATAATAAATAAAATAAATATTTGAACAAAACAAAACAAAACAAAACCAACAAAAAACATGGTTGTAGGGATCTGAAGTCAGGTTGGCAATGTTAGCAATTACTCTAGGCTCTGCCCAACAGTTACCTAGCAACAGCTGCCTGCCAGGTACAAGCCAGGGTATCCCTCTCTCCCTCTTCTTCTCCCTCTCCCTCCCTCCTTCTCTCCCTTTTCCTCCTCCCCTCTCTCTTTCCTACACTCCCACAACATGTTCCCTGCCAGCCTCTTCTCTTCATTCTCTTTCTCTTTTCTCTCTTTCTGTCCTTCTCTGTCTTCTTCCTTTCTCTCCCTCTACCCCTTCTCCGGGTCCCCTTCCCCCAAATAAACTGCCTTTTATATTAAGCCTGTCTTATGTCCCCCTTGGGGGGATGTCTTAGCATGGGTCCATTGAGGTACTCCCTCCCACCACACCGCCATTTTATAAAACCCAACATTCATCTATGCCTTCCATTCTGAGCTATTCATCTCCCTCTAGGGCAGAGCCAGGACAGGTCCCTGATGTTCAACATAGGCTCTTGTTCCTCCACCTCTTCAGCTCTTGTCCAGAGGTCAGGGCCCATGAGGAGGTGCAATAGCAACTATCCTCACCCTTCTATCCCGAGTTCTGGTTCTACTCCAAGAATGACTCCCGGGGTAACCCTGGACATCTGGAATTACTCTCCCTGCCTCCATGTCCCTACCTGCAGGTGAAAGTGTCCTCCTGTCTGGCATCCCAGAGAGCTGGCCAAGCATGAGAGCCTGGGTCAGGTATTGCCAGAGTACACTCGCACACAGAGCCTGCACGTTTTCTTGATCACGCTGACTCCTCCCCTTGCCCTGTGCCCCTGGATGGGAGCCCATCATCTATCACACTAAGCCATTGGCTTCTTCTTCTACCATCTCTGCTGCCCAACTGTAAGTAAATCGAAAGACAAAGACAAAGGCAGCTGACAGGGCATTTATCCTCGTTTCTGTGGCTTGAAAGGCTGGGTGGGGCTGCACATCTACAGTATCCTGATCACAGATGGCAGTATGGATGACCAAGAACATGGACGAGGCCAGGGAAGACAGGGTCTGAGCCTGGGTGAGGGGCAGTGGCAGGCTATGATGTCAGCTTTTAGTCTGTGTGTTGTCCTCTCTGGGCATGACTCTGGGGAGGCATTAGCTTTAGGCCTCAGCTTCCTCTTCTTTAAAATGGCAGATTGCCATTACTGACCTCAACAAATGGTCCAGTGACTGTGAGAGACACAGAGATTAATACCAGGCTGGGCAGGGGCTTCACAGAGAGCAGCCACTTCTGAGGAACTGGGGTCAGGGATACTCCAGGTGACAGGGTTGGTTGGCACTGAGTCCCTTGCCCAAAGAAGGCCATTGGGAAGGACGTTGATAACCTGGCTCACCACTGTGGTCCTCAGTCTCTGCATCTCTAAAATGGGACTAGCACCATGGGGTTATGGGGAAGTACAGAGGTGCCAGAGGGTTGGGATAACCGGGGGACACAGACTTGGAGGCCAGTGGGTCAGAGGAACAGAAGACTGTGAAAAGACCTCTATGGTGGCTTCCACTGGGTGGCTTTAGGACGTCATTGTTGCTTTTTGTTCCTCCCCATCTTCCTTGTGAGAGGACTAGCAGTCCTCTACTTCACTGGCATCAGGTTTAATCCTGTGATTTGCTTTATCCAATGCAAGTGAATGGGGCTGGTTTTGAGACGTGCAGCTCAGGAGAAGAGCAAGCGATACTGAAAGGTGGGACAGGTCTGTCCTTAAAGGCAAACTATGTTTTCTTTTTTGTAGCCGCAGGGATGCCTGTGTTCTCTATCTGTCTCCCGCTAGACCCCTGTGTGCAGTCCTGATCCAATCCTTAGCGTGGCTGGCCCGCCCCGAGGGTGGTGTGCTGGGGATCCTATATTTATGGCTCACAGTGGATTCCAGACACACTTAAGAGTCAACTTCATTTCAGACATTGGATTTGAAGGTGTTACTCTTTCAGCCATACGCTGTAGCTCTAGGAGGGTCCCTAAGAGATGGTCTTATGGACCCACTTGGGAGCCTGTTGAAATGCCTCCTGTGAGGGCTGAGCTGATGGTTTAGTCAAGAAAATGCTTGTCATGCAAGCATGAGGATCTGAATTCCATGCCCAGAACACACACACATTAAAAAAAAACATCTGGCCCCAATGATTTATCCCAGTGTCAGGAGGCAGATCCTGGGGCTCACCAGCCAGCTAACCCAGCCTCATTGGTAAGCCCCAGGCCCTAATGAGAGACCTTGTCTCAAAAGCCAAGATGGATGCACTCTGAGGGATAACGCCTGAAGTTGACCTTTGACCTACAGATAGGTGCATACTCTCACAGGTGCATCCACATAAATGTGTATGCACATGTACAGATATACACAGAGAATCTTAAGAGCACATTACAGCATCTCATCTACCAAACCCCAAAGCCCAGGGGTGCCTATTCTAAAGCTCTAGCTCAGATCAGGGCAGCGAGGGGCTCTGTTATTCTAAAGGGGAAGGAGGACCCAAACTCCTGAGCCTCAGTCCTTGCTAGTCCAGCCCCCTGCACAGTCCTCCAAGCTGACGCTGCCTCTCCTAGGTGACACAGAGTGAGCCAGGTCGTCCTTCCTGCAGCCAATCTAACAGAAGCGGCTGCTGCCTCGGAAAAAAAAATTATGATGAGTACAGAATTTATAATCTGGCGGTTTCAGCAGATATTTGTATGCTTCGCTGAAATGTGCACTTTCAGATCGATTCCACACTGTATCGTCTTCAAATTATTATTCTAAGCTTGAAAAATGGAGTTTACTACTGATGCAAAAATAATAAACTCAGGAAATCTTTCATTATTCTCCCCTTTCCAGAGTCTGCTGAGGTTTTAAGAAGTTGAGAAAGTCTGGGACAAATCCAGGACTTCTGACGAAGAGATTGGAAGGATGGCGTGCCCAGTAACGGATATGGGGGCTCCATATGGGCAGGCGTGAGGGAGGTGCTGGTTCCTTTTCTGGAGCCGTGACACAGTTCCTGGGTTATTGACTTCAAGGAGGATGACTGGTTTTGCTCTTGGTTTCAGACTCATGGTAACTTGGTGGTGAGTATGTTTGATGGAGGAGAGGGAGGTTTCAGAGAGGACAGGAAGCAGAGAGACCAGGAAGGAGTCAGGACAAGGTGTACCTTAAGAGGTATTTCCTCCAGTCCTGTTTCCCAGTTCCCACCACTTTCTCCTAGCAATTATTCCTCTTAATGTTGTGATCAAATACCTAACCAAAGCAGCTTAAGTGTGTCACTTGGTGCAGGTTTCAGAGGAGACCAACCCCCATGGCCATGAAGGTGTGGGAGCATGCAGTAGCTGGCCTCATCATGGCAGGAGACCGGAAGCAGGACTGAGCTGTAACATTCTAAGGCCAGTCCCTGGGGGGCCACTTTCACCACCTGTGTCCTGCAACCTCCTCAGAAGAGCACCACCGACTGGGTACCAGGTCCTCAACATATGAGCCTGTGGGGGCCATTGAGAATTCAAACCTTACGGATGGGGGTCTGTTCATGTTGTGGTGCACGAAGGAAGATCACAGGAAACAGTGGTGGGTGGAGTAAAAGCCTGGACCTTACTCAGGAGGGTTAGAACTTTCCCAAGATAGACGAGATGTTTCAGAGACGAAACTTTCCACGAAGAGGACAGATCTCAGCTGTTTCTTGATCCCTTAGCAGAAATTGAGAGTAGGGTGGGGAAGGAACAGTATATAGCAAGATAGTGGTTTGTCTGTCTATCCATCTGTCTGTCCATCTGCCCATCCATCCACCCATCCATCCACCTCTCCACCTATCTATCTATCCATCCATCCATCCATCTTTTGTGGTTTATTTACTTATTGAGACAGGATTTCTCTGTGTAGCTTTGGCTGTCCCAGACTCACTCTGTAGACCAGGCTGGCTTTGAACTCAAGATCTACCTGCCTCTGCCTCTCAAGCGCTAGGATTGAAGGCCGCCACCACCTAGCTGCACTAAGTGGTTTATACATTGTATCTGGCGCTAACATTCTGCCACCATATGCCATAAACAGTTATTAATCTAATCCAATCCAGATTAGTTGGAAGGCCCCAGTCAGTATGAGCCCCAAGAAGCATGAAGATTTGAATAAGAAGGGCCCCACAGGCTCTTATATTTGAATACTTAATCATCGGGGAGAGGCTTTATTTGAACATATTAGAAGGATTAGGATGTATGGCCCTGTTGGAGGAAGTATGTCATGGTGAGGAGGAGAGCTGGACTTTGGGGTTTCAAAAGCCCATGTCAAGTCCAGTCTCTCTCTCCCTGCCTATGAATCAGATTGTAGCTCTCAACTACCTCCCCAGCACTTCCCATGCCCCTGATCCCTGCTGCCAGGCTCCCTGCCATGAAGATAATGGACTAAGCCTCTGAAACTGTAAGCAAGCTCCCAATTAAATGCTTTCTTTTACAAGAGTTGCCTTGGCCATGGTGTCTCTTCATAGCAACAGAAAAGTGACTAAGACACAAAGCCATTTCATTAATTCTCCTATTAGGCCCCGAGGATCATCAGAAAACAACGGCCCTCGTCTGCGTAGATATATCCTGTCATATTTGGGACTGAGTCAGGTGGGTACTTAATGTCAGTACTGCAATCCAGAGAGGACAGAAAAATATTTCCAAAGCAATGGAGCAGAGTCACAGGAGGATTTCTCAGAATTTAGTATAGCCAGGAAAGCATAGTAAGATAAATGAATGGTGTAAAATTTCTATTGGCACTTGGTTATTTCTACAGACTAACAGTTGTGTTGGCTCTGGGGTAGATGGGCCTGCAGGGATTCCATGTACACTGCAACGATGAGGGTTCTTCTGATGGGTGAATGGATGAGGAAGCTAAGGGCTCATGACCCATACCATTTAGTCACTTACCATTTAAAACAAGTTCATGCATCATGGATAGAAAGTTGTTCTCTGCTGTCCCAGGGAGTGTGTCTTTTACTTGAGCATCTCTGACTGACGATGAAGTAAATCTCTCCTGTTGTGATTTCACTCCATTGTTTAGTCTTAGCCAGATGCCTGGGTACCACATTTCATTTCTGTTCCCCCTTTGTCCTGCTCTTCAGATACTTGAAGGTCATCAAGTCTCATGAACCATTGAGCCTTTTAATCTCCAGGTCGATGGCCCAGATTCCTCAGTCATTGAGACTTCCCTGAATCTAGTCCTGTCCCTGTCCTGTTCTCTGACTTTGGATACATTTTGATCTCTCGCTGCCCCTAGAGTGAGGCATAGCACTCCAGACTTAGGGTAGGCACATCCTGCACCGAACCCATTCCTTTCCTGCATATTTAAAGGCTGGACGCTGCTTCTATATCAGCCATGTGACTTGCAATCCATCATTCATAAGCCAATGACCTGATTCTGCATAAGGGCTCCTGAATTTTCTGTGCATGTGGAAAGGGATAGGTCAGGCAAAGCTTAGGGGAAAGGTTTTGATTTTAAGCAGATGGACCCTGGAGAGTACCAGTAGTAGGGTGGTTTGAAGTTCAGAATTCTGGGTTAATTCTAGACCCATGGAATTGGATATCCTGCTTTTAATCAGCTCTCTGGATGGCATAGACATTGTTTCTCTACCTTTCATGGCTTCAGGGTCATATTTGGCACAGCCTCTCAAATGTGTTGTTTTTCCTAAAATTCTATGCCGGCTATACTGCTCACACCCGGTAGAAGGGCTCCTGACCTAGTTTAGACTGTGTGGTGGTTTGAATATGTTTCACCTAGGGACTGGGTCACTATCGGGCACTGTGACTGTGTGTCACTATTGGGGTGGGCTTTGAGACCTTCCTCCTCGTCACTTGGGAAGCAGTCTTCTCCTGTTGTCCCGTTGGAACCAGATGTAGAACTCCCAGCTCCTCCAGCACCATGCCTGTCTGGAGGCTGCCATGCTTCAAGCCATGATGACAATGGACTGAACCTCTGAACCTGTAAGCCAGTCCCAATGAAATGTTGTCCTTTATAAGAGTTGTCTTGGTCATGGTGTCTCTTCACAGCAATGGAAACCTTAACTAAGACAGATGGTTTCCTGTAGCCTCTTGTGCGGAAGTTGCAGTTCCTAGATGGTCCTTTTGGGTAATGACGAACCTTTAGTAAGTGGGGCCTAGCAGGGTAGGCAACTGGAGCATGGCCTTGCAAGGATCTCATGTGAATCCTTTTTTTGGCTACTCTGAGGTGAACAGTTCTATTCCATTAAATACCTTCCACCATGACATTCTGCCTGGCTTCATTCCTAAGAAATGGAGCACAGCAACCATAGGCTGAAACTCTAAAACTGTGATCCAAAAGGACCCTCTCTTCCTTTTAAATTGATCCCCTTAGGTACGTTGTCACACCAGCAGAAAGCTGACATTCCTATTGGTTTTAAGATAAAGTATAAGCTTAGGTATCATGATTCGACTCGTGTCTGTGTAGACCCTACTGACTAACCTGTAAGCATCCCCACACATCACACCAAGCCCCCCAATGCTCCTCGAAATGCCAGTCTCTCCCAGCTCCATGTCTTTGTACATTCTTTATCCGGTTTCTGGAATTCCATTTTTACACTGAGAAATTTCTCAGACTCAAGCCTGCTCCTCAGGTGCCACCGACTGGTTTGGAGTCCCATCTAACCCTCTGGGGTGGCTTGTTCTGTGTCTGATTCCGTGGGCCGTGGCATGCCCACGGAGTGGTTTTTCTTTCTGGATATATCTAACAGGATGCTCCTGGAGGAGGTGAACACTGGAATCAGTAGACTAAGGAGGTGCCTGGTATTGGTGCCTTTGCTGATCTGATGAAGGCTTCTATAGAACAAAAGACTGAATAAGAAACATTTTTTTTTTCTCTTTGGCTGTCTTTGGTGTAATCAGGCTTCTTCTGCCATCAGACACAGGTTGTGGCCACACCATTGTTCCTCCTGGGTCTCAGACCTCCAGACAGGGACTGAAATTGCAGACCAGGGTTTTTTTTGTTTTTTGTCTTGTTGGGTTTACAAGATGTCAGCTGTCGCCCTGGGACTTTTGTATCTCCAAATCAGGAATCCCCCTCTTCCCCGGCACTTTCCAGTACGCTTTGATGACCTACAATCGGGCTGTCATCACAAGTTCACGTGTGCTTTTCTCACCACACAGCACTGGATTCCCTGGGGCACAGATGGTATCTGGTTTGTCTCAAGGTACTCAGTAATGCTGCATTGCTAAGTCAGTCATCAAAGGTCATGGAGTCCTCAGAAGAACCCACCAAACGGAAGGCTGATGGGGAAAGTTTGTTCTTCCTATTACATGCTCCAAAGGCAGGGCTGTGGCACCCAGGCCACCCCTTCTCAATAAAAGTCCCCAGAGAATCAGCCCCAACTTCAGGACAATAGCAGCCAGCAGCACCCCAAGGAAAAACTGTGATTATCCGTTCTCTTCATTGCCGGCTAGGTAGAGTTTATGGTCCGGGTCTGGGGACAGGTCCAAATGACCTGTTAACAGTGTTTTAGAAATTTAGGGGCAGGACCTCCATATGGCTAGATGGTCACTAGGTCAGGGTGGGGCAGAGACACAAGGCACAGCAGAGGACCCAGAACAAGCAGGAGCTGTGTTGGACGTGGTTGTCCAGCTGGAACACAGGTAGGAAAGGCAGAGTCCCTGCCACAAGCTGGCAGGCATGGTACCCACTGCCACCCTTGGGATCTGAGTCACACTGTGGATGGGTCATGACTCAGGGCCCTGTTTGCTCTACAAATGACTCTTTGTTTTGAAAACAAAGAAAGCATTTTCTCTTGTAACTTCTCTTTAAAGATGGGGATTTATATATTCAGGGCAGTTTCTGGCCGACAGGAATGATGCATCTTGTTCTATCAGGGTCAACCATATTGTCCAGATTTCACTTTTAATGGGGGAATACATTTTATAATTGAGAGCCGTGCTAAACTCTCTGCCCATGGAGCTACAACCCCAGTTCCTAGGTTGATTTTTTTTTTCCAGGAAATAATGGACACGACATGACTTTAGAAGACAATTGACAGCGTGAAAGGCACGGACTCTGCCTCCCTCTGAGTGGTGAAGGAGATCTGAGGAACTATGATGAACTTGAACTCCAAATCTCTGCTGGGCATCACAGGAAAACTCACCTCTGAAATTAGCGGCTGTGCTCTTGGTGAGCATTGACCTGCGAGGGATTAAAATTTTAAACTGTGTTCTAATGTTCCTGCTGATGCTTAGCACTGCAGCTCACCGAAACACATGTTTCTGAATGCTTTGTCCTAGCTTCCAGTGTCTTTAACTTTACTGTTACTGGCTTCCAGTGGGCAGCATAGTTTCTTTTTAACTTAAAGCTCATTTAAGATTATTTACAATTTGTGCTCTGTCAAATCTAGCTGCTGTTTCAGGTAAAAAGAAGAAATTGAAGCAAGTGGGCATTAAAATAACGACAAATTGTGTTTCTTTGCTTGTTTTGATTTTCTGAAACAGTGTCACACATAACCCAGGCTGGCTTTGAACTCCTAGTGTATGCTTTTTGACTATAATTTGAAAGTAAACTGCATGTCCGAGCCTCGGTTTTCCTGGAACGCAGAAATTGAGAAATGGGTTGTTGGTTGTTGGTTCATTTTGAGAAAGCAGCCCCAGAGAGTGGAACAGAGGGAAAAGTCAACCCCAGCTGTGTAACTGGCTGTTGCTATGGGCACCTGGACCCCACCCTCCTGAGACTTTTCAGGCGGCTGTGTTCCATCACCTCGGGGCCAGGAGGACTGTTTTCTGCATGTGTCCATTGCCCATCAGCCAAAGGTTTGCCACCTGCCAGAGCTGAACTTTCTGGTCCTTTAATGTTTGCATGATCATTAAAATGTTTTACTTGACCACAGCAAGAAGCACTCAGGTCAAAAAGCAAGCGCTGTGGCAGAGCCAAGGTTGTCATGAGCTACCCCAATCGATTGTCCACCTAGCTGCCTCTAAAGCAGCTGGAGAGAAGATGTGTGAAAGCAAGTACCAGGTAGGACACAAGAGCTGTCCCATTTAGGATAATTAAGTATTTTACAGCAAATAATTATAGCCTGTTTCAAATTACTATGAATAAAAATTACATTTTTTTTTTGCAGGGCTATGGTGGCGTATGCCTTTAATCCTAGCACTTGGGAGGCAGAGGCAGGTGGATTTCTGAGTTCGAGGCCAGCCTGGTCTACAAAGTGGGTTCCAGGACAGCCAAGACTACATGGAGAAACCCTGTCTCAAAAAACCAGAAAAACAAATTACATTTTTTTTTTCTATTTCATTTAAGACATGATAGAGCTGGGTATAACAGCGGCTCATGCCCATTACCCCAGCACACTTGAGGCTGAGGCAGGAGAATAGCTCTGAGTTCCAGGCCAGTCTGGGTTACAGTATAAGACTCCTCACACCTCCCCAGAACCTGTTCTGGTTTGATGTGCATGCACGGCACACAAATCTTAAGGGTAATGCTTTGTGGTTTTTAAATATTCTCTCAAGGCTGAAAGCTTATCTACTTTATACAAAAACGACGGCTATTAAGAAGGGAGTAATATTTAATGTACTTATACTTATCTAAAGCTTGCCCTGGGGGAGTCTTTATTTTGATTTGTATGTAGATGCTATGAGGGCTGGGAGCAAGACTGCTGTGTGCCCTCAGTAGGTTAGAGATGATGTTGTGCCATCAGTGGAAGGAGGCTGAGAAATGGCGGCTTGACTCAGCTTTTGTCATTTGAATACTGGTAAAACATCATTCAGGAGAGCCTGCTGTCTTACAGGAGAACATCTTATTGCAAGGAGTCTGTACTACTTCTAGAATATTCCAAATTCCTTCCATATACTCTCTTCCCACCCTGCCCTTTTTAATAATTTTTGGTTATGGATCTCGACTTGAGAGCTCAGTCCATGTTCTACAAGTGTCTGTCTGTGTCACCAGACAGGGCACTGTTTTCCATAAACTTGTACCACAGGGTCTGGAAATACTCAAAGGCATCCCATGAGATGCCTCATCCCAGAAAGACTCCACATTGCTCGGAGGGTCTCCACTCCATTAGGGGAATGGAACAACCCTTTTACAGGGGCCACATATCCATTTCTCAGATAGCAAAGTAATTTTATGGTTGGGGTCACCACAACATGAGGAACTGTATTAAAGGCTCACAGTGTTAGGAAGGTTGAGAACCATTGGTCTAGATGCAACTTAACTTCTCTTGGCAATCCCAGACTAAATGGCTTTTGTGAGTACAAGATTTTCTTGCTTTGCTTCTCAGTTCAATAGAAGAAGGAGCCCAAAGCAGACAGATGGCTTCTAGTTCATCAGAACCTCTCTTGGCAGTGGTCTTTTTTGGGGAGGAATCAAGACTTTTGTCTCTGAGAGCCCAAAGTGACAAAGATTGAAGCAAAATGTCCCTTGTGGTCATTAAAGGTTGTAGTGGACTTAGCCATGTCTCCTTGCCTGGCTGTCCTGGGTGTGGGAGAGACAGTATTATGCCTTGCAAATGAGCCCCATTTTGTAGGCTAATACCCCAGTCCTACAGAGATGTGACACTCCACTGCTACCTTAAATGAGTCATCAAAAGGCCACTTGCTCTTCTGTCAGAAGTGCTGCTTCAGGATGACGGGGTCTACGTTAAAATCAATGAATTCTGTGACCTTGAATTCAAGGACAATTTCTGGCCAGTCACCAAAGCCCTCTCTGAGTTAGGAATGAAGTCTGAGCTCACTGTGCCCTCTCTCCAAATGGGTGAGCATGGTTAGATGTGGCTGACTAACCCCAGGGTCCTCAGACTGTTTCTTCTGTAATGTCCTATCTACCTTGGTGGCAGACTCTACTGGCATTTCTTTCCACAGGTGTCTGTCTTCAGACGATGGAGGAAATCATTTAGGAAAAGATTTGGCTCATGTGTGTTGTCAGTTATGACACAGCCATAGTGTCATTAAGGTCACTAGGGAAAGAATGTCTCTTTCTCATTTTATTATGAGGGGTGGGGGGCAGTTCCAGACAGGGTTTCCCTGTGTCCTGGAACTCACTCTGTAGACCACTCTGGTCTTGAACACAGAGATCTATCTGCCTCTGTTTCTTGAGTGTTGGGACTAAAGGGACAGAGTGTGTCACACGCTCATTATAAGAGTCAGCATTCCTGAACTGCTTGCTTCCCATAGGAAAACAGTCACTTCACATCCGTTGGGGATGAAGGATTTAGTGGAGAACGTTAGGGCACGTTTGTTTGCAGTCTTGAGTTCTCAAAGGAGATCATGTGATGGCTGGAGAAGCTGAAGCTGCCACTATCCTGTCTAGCACAGGATGGGCAGGAGGCTGAGAACCTGCACACGGCTGCCTGCTGATGTGGCTTCTTGGAGCAGGAGCTGGTGGGGAGATCTTTCAAGGCTCCATACCACTGCTGCTGTTGTGGTGGGCAATACTGCCATGGGTCTGCCTGCCGCACCTTCCCACCAACAGCGGCTTCCCTCTTAGCACTGCCCTCTCTGGGGTATCTCCATGACCGACTAGGACAGGCAACAGTGTACCCGAAAGAGCAGCTCCAGCTTGAGATGGGAGCAGCAGTACCAAGCTAACAGCAAGACCATCTGCACAGGCCCGGTGCTGCATTTGAGTCCATAATGAATGGTGTAGCCATATTAAAAAAAAATGCTACAGCCATTTAGTCTTTTTAAAATAGTATATATTATATATTTTATTTATATATAACATATATTTCATATTATATTTTTATATTATATGTAATTATATATAATTACACACTACACATACACATGCACAAGGTGGTCTTTTATATTGGTGTGTTTTGCTTCTGGGAATTTTAATCAACCGAAGACAAAAGATATCCAGAAATAAAATTGCATCTGTATTCAACATGTATAGGCATTTTTCTTGTCTTTGCTCCCTAAGTGATACAGTGTAACAAGTATTTACATAGCATTTACATTGTGTTAGGTATTCTGGGTGACCTAGAGCTAACTTATTGTAGGAGGGACTGGAGAAATACCTCAGCATCTACTGCTCTCTCAGAGGACCCAAGTTTGATTCTCAATGTTCACATGGGTGACACACAACCACCTGTAACTCCAGCTCCAGAGGATCCAATACTCTCTCTCTCTACACACACACACACACACACACACACCACACACACACACTTTAAAACAACATAAATACATTTTTTTAAAAAGTATATTGGAGGCTGAGATTTTATGTGAAGGACCTGAGCTCCTGATCTGGGAATCCTCTGGGATCCTGGAACCTCTCCCCTACATACACTGGGACAAGTGTGTATGTATATATAGGAGAGGAGAGGTTAATTTATTGTGTTGCAAGTAACTGGGTAGGGAAATCCCAGAGATTCCATGGTGAAGCCTGCAGTCTCCAGGACAGGCCTTCAAGCAAGACAGACATCCACTGGTGAGGTGAGCTTCCTTCTTTCTTGGGCAAGCAACAGTTCTACCTCATGGACTTTCAATAGTTTGATTAGGCACACTGGGTTATCTAGGATAAATTTCCTTCAAAGCCAACTCATTGTGGCCTTTAGTCGTATCTATTACAAACTTTCACAACAGGTTAGTGTCTGAAGGAATAACGGTTGTCAGAAGTCCAGCCTTGTAGCCAGCATCCCAGCATCCCACAGCCTTTTAGGAGTACTGCAGGTGATGTATAACAATTACTTGTGCTTTGCTAGAGTAGTCAGCAGTATGGGAAAACACTCATGAAACTCTTAAGTTATGAAGGCAGACTATGAAACCACGTATGGAGTGTTTTATCCACATAAGAGGATGTCTTGTTATCTACAGACAACAGAGTAAGATTGCATGTAAGAATCCTCAGAGAGGTATTACGGGATGCTGGGAGAAGAGGGGAGCCTTGAAAATCCTCACTGCTTTGATTATGCATATTTCTGACATGATTTACAAGGAATAAACGATCCTTTCCAATAAGAAAAAAGTGGGAACGTTGTACTTGAGAAGTATTAGAAAACTCTTCTCATTAAAGAATAGGAGGCCCCTCCTGAGCATTGTGGGCACATGCATGGGCTGCCTCTCCTCTCCGTGCTCCCTCAGCTTCCACTTCATCGTCTTTTGCCACCAGTCATTTGCAAAGCTGGGGACTCTCGGGTCTCAGGATGGCGACACTTCCCTCTTGCTCCTTTTCCTGTGAGTGTGTGTGCTGTGGGTGAGGCGTTGAGAGTGAGTGTTTAATTTTATATACACAGTGGAGCGAACCTGTAATATAATATTAGTTCATTGTGCAAATTAGCAAAGTTTAATAACCACACAAGGCACCAGGAGTCCTGGTGTGACTCAGAATGACATCTGCATTAATGGTCTAATTAATAATGTATATGTTAATAAGAATCTCATTAAAACCGGGGTACAATTATCAATGCAGGATGCGATTCCTTAGCATCTGCAGGCTGTTGCGGTGCATTGGTGATTGCAGTTGTCGGTGATAAATGACCCTTTAAGTCTCATTAATTGATTTAGAAAGGTAGTGATTAGTGTAGAAACTCAAGTTCTTTCAAGTACAGAAATCACAAATCAGAAGGAATCATGGGAGTTCACTGAAGGCAGGTGACATATCCAGTAGGTCTTAGACAGCAGATAGGTAAGCCAAGGTATCGTGTCCCCTCCCTGCACACGCCTATGTATTCACCGGCTGTTCTTAGTGTTTGTTTGTTTTTTTTTTTTAAGATTTATTTATTTATTTTATGTGAGTACATAGTTGTTTTTAGACACACCAGAAGAGGGCATCAGATCTCATTACAGATGGTTGTGAGCCACCATGTGGTTGCTGGGATTTGAACTCAGGACCTCTGGAAGAGCAGTCAGTGCTCTTAACCATTGAGCCATCTCTCCAGCCCTGTTCTTAGTGTTTTAATACAATGTCTATCAACAATGATTAATGTCTACGGAGAAAGCATTTTTAAACGCAAGCACCACGGAATGAATTGGCTCTCTGGGTCACTCTTGTCTGTGGCTTGTTGCTCAGGTTCCCCCATTCCTGTTTTAACCTGATTGACGTGATTCCCAGATGGATGTCATTTCACCCCAGGCAAATGCTTTAGTGTAGCCTTTTGCTTATCTGGCTCATCGTGGTATCTGCCACTGTGGTTTTTCTTTGTGGTCTCCCTCTCCGCCAAGTTCAACTTTCCTGGGCTCTATTGAGTAAATCAGAGCTGTGTCAAGAAGGTTTGACACTTGAGTCAATTTTCAGTCGATGAAAATTCCCATCTTATGGCCTTTAGCCCATGTTGATTGCATTTTATCTTGAAGGTTGGCAACAGACGTCTTTATCAGAGGTTGGGCTTGGGACCTAGATCGTATCTTTATTTCTAAGATAATTTAGGGATTTTGAGCAAGATTATGAGATAGAGCGGACATTAGAGGAGAGAGTGGAAAGAGGTGAAGAAGAAGCAGAATGGTGTATGCAGAGATGGGGAGACACAGCAAGGCAGAGAGACAGACACCAAGAGCCTATAGCAATTCCGCGTATTGGCTACTCTGCGTTTAACTTTTCATCCAATTCAAAACGTCTTGAGACAATGTAACATGGTGACACACACCTGTAATCACACCTTGAGAAGCAAAAGGTTTGTGAAATTGAGGTTAGCACGGGCTACATAAAAAATTTTGTCTAAAACAACAGCAACCCAACCCAACAAACAAGCGATGGGAATGTAGTTCTATGGTAGAGCATTTGTCTGTTGTGTGCGAAGCCCCAGGCTCCCTCCCTAGCACTGAAAAGCACTTTCTTGGTGAGGGGATCAGAGGCTCTGCTCACCTAATACCATGGTCTCTGAGCTGCTGCCCTGGGTTGAACCCTGTGCCATGGGGAATGATCATGGGAACCCAAGTGGCAGCCACAAAGCCACAGAAACCACGGCTGATATGGGAAGCCACTCAGCTACATCACTGTATTCCCAACTCCTGGCACAGGACCCAGCCAAAGAGTGTCTCCCAGTGAATCCATCCTTCCTTAATGTGCAGTTATGGAGGGTCCACTGTGGCCCAAGTGTTGAGTTAGCGTTTAAGGGTTTAGCAGTGGGACACACTATGTGTGGGGGGAGAAGAAAGAGACTGGGAAGGGAGCAAGCTCATTGAGTTTATAAACTCAGATAGGAAAGAGGATTGCTTGGAGTTCAGTAAGTGAACTGGAAGCTTTCTGGAGGTGGGCAGTGTGTGGCATAAAGGGAGTTGGGTGCCAGTGGCCAGGCAATGTTTGAATCTGTGGTTGTAATAGTCTCTTCTTTAGCTCTCGGGGTTATGTGCTTGAAGCTGTCACTCCACTGCCTGCCTTTGTCCCCTCCTGGAAGTCAGTAGGTTCACAGAGATACCAAAACCCTTGGCTGCTATGCAGAACCTTATTGTCTTAGAGAAGGGATTATTATGTCTTTTACTATCCAGACAAGGGAAGAAGCCTGCCTAAAAGTCAAGGCAGGGCAGGGCTGGGCTGTATCTACTCCTCCAGCACTGGACCAGTCTATTTCCTTTTCCCAAGGCTCAAAAGGTCACCACCAAAGCTTTTTGCAAAAGCTTTTCTTTCTTTGCCCGGTCTTCCTTTAAGTCCTTTTCAGAGTCGCTGTCTGCTTTCCCCTTGATAAGAATTTCACAGCAATTCACACACCCTGAGGGGTGAACGCATGGCAGGTTGCTGGAGCCAGCCTGTAATTATCCATCCTTCTGCTGAGAGGGGGGGAAGCACTCACTTGCACTGGGATGGATGCTGATGGCTCTGCCACCTTTCAGTGTTGGCAGAAGCTGGGTCCACGGGGGGCCCTGGTTGGGGGAAGTAGGGGGCACAGGGAGATGAGTCTCTAATAAGGAGCTAGAGGTGGGACTCCAGAGAGCAGGGAGCAGAGAGACGTATGGCTGGCATCGGAGAATGGTCACACAGTGAGAGTGTTAGGGGCACACAGGTGTTTCCTGTGGAGAAAGCGGCACAAGCCAGGGCACAGAGTGCTTTGGCTGCATAAGAAGGTGCATAATGGGAGGTGAAGCTGGATCTACCATAAGCCCTAAGTGCCTTCCTTTTACCTTGGCCTTGGGCAGAGATTATAAACGAGCTTCCCTAGAACAGATGGAGACCTCCAATGAGCCTATTTGTCCCCGTAGTGCTTTTGTGTTATTTTTAGTATGTTGGGTTAGTTGCCAGCCTGGAAAACTGGAAGATTTTACACACACACACACACACATACACACACACACACACACAAAAGAACGAAAGAAAGAAAAGAAAGAAAGAAAGAAAGAAAGAAAGAGTGAAAAAGAAAGAAAAAAAGAAAGAAAGAAAGAAAGAAAGAAAGAAAGAGAGGGGAAAAAAAGGATTCCTGGCTTTCTGGAGAAAGCCAGCCAAAGAGCTGGCAATCCTGTGCCTGCCAAGCATGACTGGCATGTGTTTACAGATGGCATTGTGTGGGGAGAGAGTCTGTGCTTATCAGGTCTCTGTGTACGCCTCTCCAAATTAGGATCACAATAGAAGAATATTTAATAATATGGAAGATACTCTTTTTCAAAGATTTATTTTTATTATTTCCAATTATGTGTAGGTAGATGTATGTGTGTGCATTTCGTCTGTGGGTATGTACATGAGTGCAGGTGTCTGCAGAAGCCTGAACCATTGCATGTCCTGGAGTTGGAATTATGGACAATTGTGAGCACCCTGGGTGCTGGGAACTGAACTCGGGTCCTCTGAAAAAGCAGCAAGGCTCTTAACCACTGAGCCATCCTTTCGGTCCCTGAGAAATTCTTGAAATAGGCAACAATGGAATAGAATATTAACTGTGCAATGACATTTAGGACATCTGGTTGTCTCTGGTGTGACTGAAGGTGACTTTGTCCTTTTGCTTGTCTCCATTTTCATAAGGAGCACACACAGCATGAGGTCAGGTGGTCACATCCTGAGGCCCTGAGGTGAGCAGCTTTGCCTCACGACCTGCTCACTGGCACATAGTACTGCCTCCAGAGCTATGGGGACAACAATCACGGTTAGAATGATAAGCCCTTTGTCTTTATAATAGACAGTATCAATATAAGCTATTAAAATTCACCTTAAGTTACTCTTTAAAGTAAACCCAAGCTGCATGATGAGTTAAAAGCCTTTCAAAGTTTCACAGTCACACGTGGGCACAGTCTCTCTTCAGTTTGCTGGCTCTCCTTTGGGTCATTGACCTTGCCACCTCTTCTGCTGTTTCCTTCCTCCTGAGGACCCTCTGACCCCTGCCTACACTGAGCGTTTGGTGGTGGGGCATCTTTGCATCTTCAGCCCTCTGTCTTTGCCACCAGGCCACTGCTTATCCTCCCAGGATGAAGTTCCTCCCACCTCTTTACCAAAACTTTCCACTCCACTGAACAGCATCATCTACTCTCTGTGGTCTTAGACTCAGCTCACTAAGTGATTTTGCTAACACTGTAGTAGTCATTTCTCTGTGATCAGATACTTGAGCAAAAGCAACTTAAGGGAGAAGGGTTCACCTGGGCACACAGTTCAAGAGGATGGCAGTCTATTATGATCAGGAAAGCATGTCTGCAGGAGCAGCAAGCAGACTGGACAGGAATGGGGCTGTGCTGTAAGACCTCAAGCCCCCCCCCACCAACTCACTTCCTCTAGCAAAGCCCCTCCATTCACAGCCTTCCAAAGTAGCTCCACTAATTTTGGACAATACTTGTTGACCTTGGGCGAGTCCCTTTCATCCGAAATACGTAAGGAAAGGATCATAGTGTGTAGCTACCATCCCTCTGGTACTTGATCATTTCTGAGGCACTTTCATGTTCATTCATTACCAACTGGTTTGGTCTGGAGGTGAGGCCAGAGCCTTTGCCTGATGATTTTATACAAGAACAGTCCAGTCAGACACATCAGTTAACTGGCGATAAACTGGAAAAAAAAATCAAAGAACAAGCAAAGGTAGGGTTTGAGCCAGACACCTTGGATTCAAGCCCTGGAATCCTCAAGATGTCTGTTGGCTATAGGCAACTTCCAATCTCTCCATCTACATGTGCATCTGTAAAAGGGGTATACAGCCTGGATTGGGGACTGAGTGAAGGACAGTTGTCCACATGCTGATCCACATCAGGAACTAAGGGAATAAGGGTTTCTGCTGTCACCTACTGTATTTCTCTAGGGCAACTCTCCCAGAATGTTTTGGATCAATGGATTGACTTACCCGAGATCAGTTGATTAGTTATTGGTGGAACTAAGGCTAGAACTCAAGTCTTTTTTTTTTTTCTACTCCTAGGCTATCCATTGCTGCATTGAAAGGAACCTGGCCAAGTGGCTGGAAGCCGGCCATTGACTTCTCTGCCAGGGCAGTGAGGAAGGGGGTATCCTCAGCTATTGCCATGTGACAGCCACCACTTGTCCCCACATGAATTAGGAGCAGGAGTAGCTCTCTTGGTTCTTCTCATTGAGCCTATGAGAGGACTAGTTGAGGTTGGGGACTCTTGATTTGTTGTACAGCGGAGCTGGCAGTTAGCAACCTCTCCTGAGCTAGGGGATGGGACACTATCCCTGGATATACTCAGTCATTCTGGACATTGATCATTCAGAAGCCAAAGGCAGAGAGGATGCTGGACTGCCGAAAATGTCTTCTCAGGATGTGGATTGGTCACCAGTGCTGGTCTTTGAAAAGATGTATAAATGTGAGCGTCGAGGAACACAGGGTTTGTACATTTGGAAGTATAGGTAAGATAGTATATCCTAGGGCTGGCGAGATGGCTCAGCGGATAAGAGCACTGACTGCTCTTCTGAAGGTTCTGAGTTCAAATCCCAGCAACCACATGATGGCTGACAATCATCTCATAATGAGATCTGATGTCCTCTTCTGGTGCATCTGAAGATAGCTACAGTGTACTTACATATAATAATAAATAAATCTTTGGGCCAGAGTGAGCAGAGGTCCTGAGTTCAATTCCCAGCAACCACATAATGGCTCCCAACCATCTGTACAGCTACAGTGTGTTCATATACATAAAATAAATAAATAAATCTTTAAAAAGAAAAAAAAGAGATAGTGTATCCTAAGGTAGAGGAAAGAAGACTGACCCATCTACTTTACATAGAACCCCAGTTTTGAAGCTCCCGTTTTGTGAAGCTGGGTCAATCCTTTATCTCATACAGACAAACATTTATCAGGAGCCAAGGAGACCCCAGTGATCAATGCCCACATTCCTTTTGTGGTGTTCTGGAGATCGTCCCTGCCTTGATGCTATCCCAGGAAGCAGGAGCAGGATGGAAGGTACTTTCTAAGCTGAAGCTGGAACTGAGCTTCACCCAGGCCCACAGACCCATCAGAAGAGCTCTCTGGTTTTCTCCAGCAATCAGACCATCAAGTTCACGTCAGAAGGGAAGATGTTTAGATAAGTGGGCCCTCCCTCCTCATAAGTGGGCACTCACATCCACACACTGAGTCACTCGAGATCGGTCGGCCTTTGGAGCACACACTAGCCTCTAAGTCCTGGCCACAGCTCCAGAGGTCATGCCACAAGCACGTGTTTAGTGTGGATACAAGGTGGACGTGGAAAGTGTTTACCGGACTGTCCCCATCTACTTGGTGACTGTCCACTGTTCAGTTACTGCCTATAGGGATTTGGAGGTCAGAGAGCCCTGGCCTGGGCTTGGAAGGGGTGGTTCAAGGAAGACTTCTTACAGATATGACCTCTGAGCCAAAGCTGATGTTTGAGGAAGTGGAGCAGGCAGAGAGAAGAGACTCGGGGATGGAGGCAGGGGATGGAGTCGTGGTCCAAGGAGAGGTAGACGTAGGAGGCTGAGAGAGGCAGGGCAGGATTTCTACCAGAAGCCACTGCTTGTTGAAAAAAGCCCCCAGTCATAGCCTACTTTGTGTTACTATCACAGAATACCTCAGTCTGGGAAGCTTTTCTACTATTGTATGTATATATATATATATAATTATACATATATATATAGTATATATATAAACATTAAAGGTTCATTTTTATTTTTAAATTATGTATATGTGTGGATATGTGTACACATGGGCACAGGTGCCCATGGAGGCCAGAAGACAGCATTGGGTCGGTCCCCCGGCACTAGAGTCACAGGCTGTGAACCACCTCGTATCAGTGGTGGTGAACTCAAGTCTTCTGGAGGGGCAGTGCTGCTGAATCATCTCTCGAGTGCTATACTAGGGCTTTTTTTTTTCTATTTTTTTATTAGATTTTTCTTTATTTATCTCCTTTCCCAGGTTCCCCTCCAAAAAAAAGAAAAGAAAAGAAAAAAACAAAAAACAAAAACTAGGGCTTTTTTAATGAATAAAAATGCATTGGTTCATGGTTCTAAAAGCCAGGAAGTTCAAGATCAGAAGTATACATCTGGGAACATCCTTGATGTTTCATCCCATGGCAGAAGGCAAGGACAGCCAGAGGGATCTGACTCTGTCTCTTAGGAACAAACTCCCACAGAAGTGACATCAGACATTCACTGAACACTGGTGCCCACCTCCTAACACAGTGGCTTTAGGCATTAAGTTTTCAGCACATGTTCTGTGAGGTACAAATTAGAATAACAGCAGGACCTTAGTCATCCAATCTCTTAATTTACAAGTATGGAAACTGAGGCCCAGAGAGGTCTTGGCTTTCCGAAGGATAAAATTGAGGATACATAACCCAAATGTTAACTAAGCCCCTTGACAGTCCTAGGTTCCCATTGATCACAGTCTTCTGTCCTAAAAGGTTTGCTCTTGTAGAAATCTCCAGGGCAGAGAAGGAACCAAGCATCAGATGTGTGTATGTGTGTGTGTGTGTGTGTGTGTGTGTGTGTGTGTGTGTGTGTATGTGTGTGTGTATGTATGTGTATATGGGTGTGTGTGAAATATGTGCATGATGTTGGAAGCCAGAAGTTGAGGTTGGTCTTCCTCTATCACTTTCCACCTTCTATTTGAAACAGGACCTTTCACATTACCTAGAGTTCACTAAACTAGCTGGCTACTGAGTTCCTGGGATCACCCTGTCTCCACCTCCTACACTAAGATTACAGGTGTATGCAGTCACACTGTCTTAGTCAGGGTTTCTATTGCTGCAGTGAAACACCATGACCAAAAAGCAAGTGGGGGAGGGAAGAGTTTATTCAGTTTACATGTCTATATTGCTGCTCATCATCAAAGGAAGTCAGGACAGGAACACAACAGGGCAGGATCCTGGAGGCAGGAACTGATGCACGGGCCATGGAGGAGTGCTGCTTACTGCCTTGCTCCTCAGCCTGTTCTCTTAGTGAACCCAGGAGCACCAGCCCAGGGTTAGTACCACATGGGCTGGGCCCTCCCCCATCAATCACTAATTATGAAAATGCCTTATAGCCAGATCTTATAGAGGTATTTTTTTTCAACTATGCTTCCCTCTTCTCAGATAACTCTAGTTTATATGTCAAGCTAACATAAGGCCAATCAGCTCACACACCCGCGCGCACACACACACACACACACACACACATACACACACACAAACGCCTCAGGCTTCAATCCTGAATACTTGCCCTATGATCCAGTGTCCTTGTGCACACATCATTCTGGGATTTTGTTATATGCAGATTCTGGAGTGTGATGTAGGCACAATGGATTTTTAAAAGTTTTAAATTGTACCTAGTTATGGACTACATGTGATATTTCAATCCACGTACAAGTGTGTACCGATCAAATCAGGGTTATTGGCATAGCCATCACCTCAAATACTGATCGTTTCTCTGTTAGGAGCAGGCAAAAATCCTTTCTGCCAGTTCTTTGAAATGTTCAATTAATTGTTGTCAACCACAGTTATTGTACTGTGGGCCCTGGGATTGCATAAAACTCCATAGGCAGCACCCACGCTCTGGTCTAGGGGGCGAGGCATTTGGCAGGGAGTCTGGAGGTCTTTATGGGTCCTGTATCTACCATCGTTCAACTCCTTCTCTCTCTCTCTCTTTCTCTCTCTTTCTCTCTCTTTCTCTCTCTCTCTCTCTCTCTCTCTCTCTCTCTCTCTCTCTCACACACACACACACACACACACACACACACACAGAGCCCCACATACCTTCCTCCTGGCCCAGGCTTTTCAGTGCTAGGCTTCAAACCAGGAAGAGTTTTCCACAAGAACACTGAGCCCTGTGAGTGGAAGCTGCCCACTGGCTGATAGCAGGTTCTGGGGCACCAGCGGCAGAGCTGGGGCTGGAGTAATGGAGTAATGCAAGCCAAGTGCCGCAGCAGGGCATTTGAAGTGACCTCCCTCTTAGGTTCCTGCAGATGTTGAGCCAGCACTTGTACAAACCAGCGAGTCAGTATTCCCTTAGACACAGCTTGCTCTCCCCTCACTCCAGTCTGAAACGGTGCAGGAAGTCCGTCTTCCTATTCCACTTCCTTCTCTCTAGCCTCACCCATCACATGACCTCTAGTACATTAGCTTGGTCTCTTCATCTTCTCCCAGAAGGCAGTATTAGTTTTGAGTCTTTTCCATTTTCCCAGGTGGAAGGCAGCTTCCTAGAGTAGTGGCTTTCACTGCAGTTTCTGGACTAATGGCACTGGCCCATGAGGAACTTGTTACATCCACTGGTACAGCCTGGTCTTTCCAGGTGATTCTGATCCCCGCTCAGGACTTGCTATCCTAGGAGTGACAGCAGGCATCAGCCCTAGATTGCAAACCTGGTGACAGGACCCTCTGGACTTGTTCTGCATCTCAACATAAGAAGAGGAGGGGGAGGAGGAGGAGGAGGAGGAGGAGGAGGACGAGGACGAGGACGAGGAGGAGCACATAGGAGATCTGTGCATAGAGTCTTTCAGCTCTGACTTCCAGGGCCCCCTGTCCTCTTGGGATATGCTCACCAGCTTCTCTTGACTTCAGCCCAAAGTGCCCCTGGCAAAGTGCTCTCTGGGTATCTCCTGGGCCAGGCTGCACACTGCAGCTTCCACTGTCTCCACTGACATCATTAGCTGGCCACAGAGGTCTGACTTTTAGAAATGGAGTCTTTTTTAAAAACAAGCAGAGGGATTTTGAAGCCATAACTGTGGCAGGTGAAGACCCTGTGAGCTCCAAATGTGCTGAGCGCCACAGAGGCCTTGCTGTGGCCACCCTAGCAGGATCAGCACACTTGGAAGAGGCTTGGAAACATTCCCGTGGCTGGAGGTCGGGTCAGATACCGGTACACTAGACACATTAGACACATCTCTTCACAAGTAAGTCCTGTGCCCCAGTGGTAAAACTCCAAGGGCCAAAAGCATTGGTACATTCCTTAGTAAGCAACCAATCCTAAGCACCTCATAGGTGGAGACCAGCTGAGTGTGTGTGTTGGGGGCTGGTAAAGGAATTGGACACGGGCCTTGCCCCTAACCTAAGAGCAGCCTTATATTAGTATCTAACATTTACAGAAGACCTGCTGTCTTGGCTCATCTTTACTGCTATAACAGAACACCAGAGACTGAGCATTTTTTTTAAAAAAATTTTTTATTTATATATGTGAGTATTCTGTAGCTGTCTTCAGACACACCAGAAGAGGGCGTCAGATCCCATTACAGATGGTTGTGAGCCACCATGTGGTTGCTGGGAATTGAACTCAGGACCTCTGGAAGAGCAGTCAGTGCTCTGAACCACTGAGCCATCTCTCCAGCCTGAGACTGGGTAATTTGTCAGCTATTTATTTCTCATGGTTCTCGAAGCTTAGGGGCCAAGAAGAAGGTGGATTCCCAAGATAGCATTTTCAATTCTGCAACCTTAGGTCAGGACTAGCCCTGTGTCCTCACCGGGCAGGGGGGCAGAAGGAAGAGACCCTATCCCCACAAGTCCTTTGCATGGCAACAGGGATGGACTCATGATGGTGGAGCCCACTCAAGTGTCCTAACCTCTCCCATCAGGCCCCTCCTTCTAATACTGCTGTATTGGGTACTCCAACACATTAGCTTGGTGCACACATTCAAACTACAACATCTACCGTGTGCTATGTTATTCCAACCATGAATTCTCCCATGCTTACTCATTTAATTCTCAGTAGGCATTAAAACAATTCCAGTGCCACTATTAGTGACATTATAAGTGCCTCTGGATACTAATCTTATGGGGGGGGGGGTGAAACAGAGGCACAAAGAGGTTAGGTAGCCTGAGCTGGCAGGGGCAGTGTTCCAAGTGGAATGCAAGACTACCTTTAGGCTCCAGCAGGCTCTGCTTCATCCCTCTCCACAGGCAGCACAAGCCTTGAGTAACTAACTAGTACCCTCAGAGCTCCCAGGGTCTCAACCACCAACCAAGGACTGCACATGGAGGGGTCTGATTGTTCTGGCAGCATGTGTATAGTAGAGGATTGCAAATTCGATCATCAATAGGGGAGAGAACCTCGGCTCTGTGAAGGTTCTGTGCCCCAGTGTAGGGGAATGCCAGGGCCAATAAGTGGGAGAGGGTGGGGTGGCAGGCATGGGGAAGGGGGAGGCACCAGGGGTCTATTTTTGTTGTTTTTGTTTGTTTCTTTGTTTTTTGGAGGGGAAACTGGGAAAGGAGAAATTTACATGTAAATAAAGAAAATATCTAATAAAAAAAAAAAAAGCAGGGTAAGTGTAGATGAGTCAGGTACCACTCCCTTCTTGGAGATGTGACAGGTGTTTGGTTTTAGACATCACATTTTAATTTATTCACTTTGTGTGTATGCCTATGGGTCCCAGGAGTCATTCAACCCTTGTTGCCTTTACCCACTGAGCCAACTTGTCAGCTTCAGGGCATTCTCTGTAAAGGGGACCACCGCACTCCCTGAGGCCGGGCCGAGAGCTGGATGATTGACAGGGTGGTAGGAGGGGCTGCTCTAGACGGTGGGCAGGGCTTCCTGTACTCCATGTGACCCCTGGCTTATCGCAGCTCATGGATCAGCAGCCACCACACCTCAACCTCCCTAGCCTCTGCCTCTTCATAGGCAGGAATCCGAGGTTCTGAGTCAGCGAGCTCAGGCTATCTAAGGAAATCCAGAGGCAGTGGCAGCTTCTCTCTCCATTGTACAATATTTTAAATTTTCTTATAGTAGGAGCAATAAGAATCACATGGAGTTCCCCAACTGGGGGCCAGAACCCAACATCTGCACCCAGTGTCCACTTTCCTTCTTAGCTTCTGTGCCATAGTTTTGTTGGGTGAAGAGGAGTCTCACTAAGGCTGCAAACCCACTGAGATCCCCCCACCCCCACCCTGTGGCCCCTGCAGGTGGTGGTCCATGGGTGGGCTGGGCAGGTGGCTTTGAGCCTGCGAGCCTTAGACCTGGCCTCTGAAGTCTACCCATCTTTCCACCTTGCAGCCCTGCCCAGTCCTTCTGAATGGGCTCAGAGAACTCAGGCTGGTGGCCATGGGTCTCAGCGCTGCTCATGGCGCATTTAGGTATAGTCGGCTTGCAGTCGATGCTATTGCCTAGTTTTTATTCTGCCAGTTGGGGTAGAGGAGCTAGTAGTTTCTGGAGATCGATAGGAGCGTTGACAAGGAACTCAGGGCATCTGGAATGAGCCCTTCCTTGTAAGTCATTCATACACTGAGGCATGCCAGGTGCCCTGCATTTATCCAAAGAAAAGCCCCAACGACATAGAGAACCGGGAAGAGGGCCCAAGAGGATGTATTATAAAGGGAGGATGACACTAGCTAGGCTCTGCACTAGGGCAGTATGTGGGGGGCATGCAAGAGCCTCAGGTGTGTGAGATGAGCAATTCTATCTCCCCCCCCCATAAAATTAATCTTTATCTTCCCTATAAACAAGAAAATTCAGTTTTAGGGATTTCTCTAAGGCAATCGAAAACATACGTGCATAGGAAGTATTTAAGATATCTAGAACATAAATGCTTTCTTATAATATTCTTTTGTTTTGTTTTGTTTTGTTTTGTTTTGTTTTGTTTTTCTGGGACAGGGTTTCTCTGTGTAGCCCTGGCTGGCTTTGAACTCAGAAATCTGCCTGCCTCTGCCTCTCAAGTATTGGAATTAAAGGCGTGCGTCACTACTGCCTGGCTTCTTATGATATTCTTTTTTTTTTTTTCTTTCTTATGATATTCTTAAGCCAGAAACATCTTGCATGTCCACCAAGAGGATAAACTATGGTCCACCATAGACCACTCACTGAGCAAAAACAAGACATAAACCATCACTTTGCACAGTATCATATCACGGGAAACTCTTCAAACCAGAAGGCTGACTGAAAGATGCCATACAAAATAGGACTTAGGTTGTTGGATGTTTTAGCCCAGACAAAACCAAGATGAAGAATCAGAGCCATGTTCACTGGGGCAATGTGTGTGTGTGTGGGGGGGGGATCAGTTTGGACAGAGCGCCAAGGAATGAATCAGAGCCTTGTTCACTAGGGCAGTGTGTGTGTGTGGGGGGGTGGGGATCAGTTTGGACAGAGCGCCAGGGAAAGTCCTGCTGTGGCTGCTCTGAGTCTTCATGGGAGGTTTCATCTACACAGGTGGGCGACTTTATTCAAATCCCTGGACTAGCAGACATAAGACCTGTGCATTTCAAATCAAAACAACTCTGAGATTCCACCTCATGCCAGTCAGATTGACTAGGATAAAAGACTCAGGGGACAGCAGATGCTGGAGAGGTTGTGGAGAAAGAGG
>NW_022196900.1:6712117-6730734 GCF_008632895.1 Mastomys coucha
GGCAACAGGGGTTTGTTCTTGTTATTTTTGTTTGTTTGTTTGTTTGTTTTTTGGAGGGGAAACTGGAAAAGGAGAAAATTTCATGTCAATAAAGAAAATATCTAAAAAAAAAAGAAGACCTGTGCATTTACTTATATAAAAATTTACTTTAAAAATATAAATACATATGGGACTCTGGGTAATGACCCACGTGTTGAAGTGTTTCTAGGTAAAGCATATTGTTATCTTTGCCTTATGTGGAAATGCACCCACAAGATCAGGTGGATGGACAGATGGCTGGATGGCTGGATGAGGACTAAAAATAGGCCAAATGTGAGTTTTCAAGGAGCCTGTGGGTGTTTATTGTTTTTTTTTTTCCCAATGTTCCTGTATGTTTGAAAATTTATGTAGCAGAATGTTACAATGTTATTGAAGAAATAGCTGTGCTAATTGCTTTTGGTGCTGGGCCCTGACTGACGCGGTCTGTGTGTTTTATACACATTTATTCAAAGACTCCTCCACTGAGATGTTTGGGTTGACATCACTCACTATAGATAACAAGGTCCCATCTTTACTGGTGTCTTTTTGTGTACACAAAAGAGTGCATTTCTCAAGACAAAGGTGTGGGAGTGGCTTGGTTGACTGAAAGGGTCTCTTTTGCTTTGTAAAGAGTGGGAGGAACCAGACACGGAGAGGGAGAGGGTTTACTTAGCATCGCTTGCTCCTGTGCTTGCTTCAGCTACAAAACATGGCCTTACCTAGCTTCCTCAGCCTCCAGTAGATGTCCAGAAATAGCAGAGACTGAGGTGTATCAGGGTGATTCGGTCTTTAGAGGAAATGGTCTGCCTACAGGGTGAGAAGAGCCGTGGTTACAACACTGCCAACTTCACCATAGTGATGGTCTCTGGCCACTCAGATCTCAGAGGTGCAGCAGAGAGATGGAAGTTACGGAGAAGCAGTGGTGTATCTCCTACTGCGCATGCCCAGACCCATCAGTGGGCACCAATGGTAAGAGCAGGCTGGGGTAAAAAAGATTGTGTTGCCCGCCCTTCTAGAGGAGGACTTTCAACTTTGAGTTAGAAGGACCACTCACAGACTTTTTGGGCTGCCTCAAGGCAGCAGGCACGCAAAGGAGCCAAGGAGGCTGGCCTCCACTCTCCATTTAGAAGTAATTGCTGCAATTCTCCCCATTGCAAGAAAGATGATAGAGTACAAGAGACACAGACTCTGGGAATTGGTGAGGGCTGATGCTAGTGGGAGGGGCAGGGAGGTCAGCTGGGTAGGACTGAAGACAGGAAGAAGGCTTAAGGATCTTGGCACAATGGTTAGAGCCGAGAGGTGGGTTCTGGTAGCGCTGCTCATCACTGAGCAACCGAAGCGTGAAGTAGAGAGCAATGATGGACAGATTCTCAAACAGAATGAATGTTTTTTTGCTGTTGTTGTTGTTGTTGTTTGGTTGGTTTGGTTTGGTTTTTCGAGACAGGGTTTCTCTGTGTAGCCCTGGCTGTCCTGGAACTCACTCTGTAAACCAGGCTGGCCTCGAACTCAGAAATCCACCTGCCTCTGCCTCCCAAGTGCTGGGATTAAAGGTGTGAGTCACCCCTGCCTGGCAGAATGAGTGTTTCTTGATGACTTGTTACATCTCAGTGGATCAGGAACAGAGGCAGCTCAGGCTAAACCTGGAAGCTCTAATTCCACAGCTCCATGTTCCAAGGTTTCTACAACCTTCCAAAACAGTGCAGCCATCAGAGGACCAGATGCTCAAACAGGCAAGCCTATGGGGGACATTCCACATCCAAACCACAGCAATCACCCGGAGCACACGAGGTGGGAACGACACTGTGGTAATGAACTTGGGCTGGCCAGGGGAGTTCTTGATGACTTGAAGGTACTAATTTTTGTAAAGATTTATTTATTTATTTTATTTATATGAGCACACTGTCTTCAGAGGCACCAGAAGAAGGCATCAGATCCCATTACAGATGGTTGTGAGCCACCATGTGGTTGCTGTGAGTTGAACTCAGGACCTCTGGGAGAGCAGTCTGTGCTTTTAACCTCTAAGCCATCTCTCCAGCCCCCATAGATACTATTTTTTTGATGTAGAAAAAGAGGAACTAAGAAAACCCCCTGTTTTCCTCCTAAGCCCTTAAGCTTAATTTCAAATTTGAACACCCTAATTGCAAATCCAAACTCCCTTAAACAGTCTCATTACAACTCATTTTATTAAATTCCTTTAAGCAGTTTGAAGTGCATCAGCAAGTGGATGCTTCCTGTGTTTGCTTGGAGTACTTCCCACGCCTGACCTAGGGAGCAAACCCCTTCCGAGCACTTAACTAACCCTGCACATTTAATAACTCAGAATCAGGAATGCAGTGAATACCTAGGTTCTCATAAACATTTCGATAAACTGTTTACAAAACTAATCAAGTTATCTTACAACTTTTAATTTAAAAATCACAAGTCTCAAATCAATTACGCAATTACACATTTCCAATGTAATCCACGATGTGTCAAATTCTCCTTTATCCCTCAAACCCTGCAAATACCAAATATCTAGTTTGTTCTTAAATTTATCACAAATGCATTAATAGTTTGGGTTTAGTTGATTTTGTTATTTCTGTATTTAGTTTATACCTTCAGTAAATTTTAAAAGACGCTCCTCTTTTTTTAAAAAATTTATTGTTTTCTCATAGAAGAACTGGAGTGTTACAGGCCAGTTATATGAACAGCAGAAGTGTTCATGACCACAGTGTCGTTCCCACCTTGTGTGCTCCAGTGGTTTGCTGTAGCTTAGATGTGAAATGTCCCCATAGGCTTGCCTGTTTGAGCATTTGGTCCTCTGATGGTGGCACTGTTTTGGAAGGTCGTGGATGCCTTGGGATTCGGGGGATGTGAGGGTGGGGCTCCCAGGTTTGGCCTTAGGGGCCTCTACTCCTTGATCCACTGAGATGTAACAAACTGTGTGGCAAGTTCCTGCTGCCTCAATGGGTGTTCAACCACTATGCTTTACCTGACATAACTGACTGTATGCACTGAACCGTGGGCCCGAACACCCCCGCTGCTAAGTGGTTTCTGTCAGGCATTCCATCAGCAATGAGATACCCCACAGGTACGGCTGGAGGCTCAAGCCATCATCATCCTAGCCGGTTCTTCTCATGCACATTTTCTTGTGATATTAGTGGATTCTCAGCATACACTGTTTGATGTAGCTGGTCTCATAACCCAGGTCCCTTACTTTTCAATGACAACACTGTGGGACTGAGAAGCCTGTTTGGAGTCTCCAGTGTCCCCGTCCCACTGAAACCAGGTGACGTTTTGTTTTTATCTAACTAATCACTTGGTTCAATATCTCCTGGAATTCTCCCTTCTCTTCCAATTTCTCCTCCGTGACAGGGCCAGCATTTGTAACAAGATCCAGTGATTAGATTCAATGTGACTCATGCCTGTGCCTGGCTCAAGTCAATAAACTAAATGTAATGGCACTGTCTCAAAGGTGAGCCAAGCCAATGGAGATTTTTGTGGTGGCCAGGAAGGTCATTTAAAAGGACAGTGGTAGGGAAGAATTGACTGGAGGTTAACTCCATGCTGGCACTCATGTTCAGGCCCTGCTCCCAGTCAAAATCTGTGGAGCACCAGAGCTGGCCTTTTCCTGCCCATCATGGAATTCCTCTAAGAGCCTTTGCTTCAAATTCTGCTGGGGAATGGTCAGACCCCTCTCAGAGCTGCACTGGATGTGACTCTCCTCCTTTTTGACCCTTCTGCCTTCTCTGCTCTGCTTCCACAGATGTCCACACTGAGGCCATGTTGCAAAGTTCTCCTGCTCTATTCCTGTCCCCGGCCTCTTGTTCATCTTCCCAGAAGTCTCTTCTGGCAGATCTCTCATGGAGGAAAGAGGCAGGAGGATGGTGGGCTGGCTGGCTTTGCCAAGGACCTCCTGCTCCAAGTCAAACACAAAAGTCCTTGGCACAAGATGGCTTGGGGTTTCCCAAGGGATGTCTTGGGAAAATGTCCCAGTGGAGGATAGCACCTTTGAGGGCACAATGGGACGTGCATTTGAAGGACAGAGGGAACAGTGCCAAGGAGGATGATGGAACTGGCTGGTTTTTAAGAAGATGTGACATCATGCAAAATGGAAGGCAGTCGACCAACAGGAGGTAAGGGCAAGAGCTGTGGCTGAATCTTTGGTTGCAAAAAAAAAAAAAAAAAATTCTCATGTTTGCAATGAAAGAAGATCCAGGGCTTAGGAGTGCGGAGAGCCATGGTGAGAGAGTGCTCCACCAAGGCAGATGTGTTATGCTAAGGACAGGTTCTGCTTAGGGAATCCTGGAACCACAGGAATTTAGACTTGGAGGCCCCTCCCCCAAATACTGGAGTTTGTAGAAATGGTGTACCTCTTTAGCAGAGCTATAACTTTGTATTGGAAGAAGATACTACCAAAACGTTGCCTTTTCTACAAGAACTCAAGATTACTGTCTTTAGAATGGCTCCCTGAGTCCTCACCTGGCAGAACAATCACAGGCTTAAATCCCAGGCCAACCTTGTTTGGACTGTGCTGATGCTGATGCAGGGAGTGAGATGATATCTCAGTAAGATGCAAGAGTTAGGGAGCCCATGCTGACACAAGTGAACTGCCAAGGGAGAACCAGGATTTGAGCTCCATTGTGCTAGAGTCTCAGTCTAACACTCTCCTTCCTTTTCCTCCCCCTAATATCTCTGAAGATGCTCAAAACATCAGCTCTGAAGCCGGACAAAGTGCAGCAGTAGCTGCTCGTTCTGGCTGTATCACTGAATTAATCTACCCACCAACTAACTGTCCTCCAGGAGGAGAAAGGGAGTCAGCTGACATTATGGGGGACTGGCTCCCAGCTGCCTCCCGCCAGCCAGAGCTGCTCTATATTTGAAGGTCAGACATCAGAGCCCATCTGTCCATGTGGAATTTAACCACCAGAGCCCACATAACTGCAGGCAACCAGACAGTGGGGAGGGGACATACCCACAGACTGGGGGTCCCAGGCGCTCAGACTGACACATCTACCTCCCCATCTTCCCATGTGGATCTCACATGATTTAAATAGCACAGCCCTAGGAGCCAGACACACATTTCAATGTCACCTCCATTAGGTGGCTTGCAAGGTTGAATGGACCCTCGAGGCAAGCACAGGCAATAGCTGCTGGCAGAGAGAATGAGCCCCCCCCCCCAGCCACAGACACCCAGCACCCCAGTCTTCTAAAGGGAAAAGAAAACTCTAGGGTATGAGCATACAGTGTCATCTGGATTAAGCCTAGCCTTTCTGTTGTCCTCTGAGGGACGTCGCCAGGCTTGATGGATAGCATTCTTCTGAGGACCAGGAGCCAGAGGAAGGTGAAATGCTATGGGGATGGTAGAATGTGATGCCATTGTTTCCAGTAGGTCTGAAAAGTAGCAGTTAATGGGAACAGAAGACACGGTACATCCTAAGGATTAAGATACTGTTACCGTTGCTATTGTTGCCCCCCTTCTATGAGAGAGGAAAAGAGAGTCGTCTGCTGGCTCCAGAGACAGAATGAGGAAACGATAGGTTGTCTGGTCACCGATGGGAGGAAGACTTCCATAGCAGATCTATGCCAAGGCTGAGGGACTGTAACAAGAGGCAGCGAGCTTGCCAGGCTGGGTGTGTGCGAGCCCAGGCTAGCTTGTCAGAGATGCTGAGAGAATCTTGCAGCTCATAGGATGAGGTTTTTCCACAGTCCTTTTAGGCCATGTTATTCATTTCAGTGGTAGGTGGGGATGAAGGATGGGGATGCCGATGAGAGTAAGAACAGGAACCATGAGCTCTAGGTCCAGAACTGTGAGCAGACAGCCTGGTTTCCAAGGTGGACATTATAGGCACTTCTTCAAGATCCCACACACACTGCTGGCAGAATCTGGGCCTGTTTCTTTGTTGTGTTTGTTTCTAATGGACGGCACCTATCCTGCCCTGGGCTGTGATAGGAAAATCTTTTCTCCTGTGAAGCTAGACTGGAGAACTGGGAAATCCATCCTTCTCTTGGCTAATGACTGTCAAGTGCGATGTGGTCTTTGAACAGGACAACCTGGTGCTTAACCTACATTTCCGAAGCCAGCAGGATGGGCAGCTTCCTTCTGAGGGAGCCTCTTGTTTGGTTGGCTTCCTCCTCTCTCTCTTGCCTTCGCTATCCAGGTGCTTTCCCTGGGAGTACAGTCTTGGTAAATGACTCATGTGTGGATGCGGTCCCAAGAATTCCTCATGTGTCTCCAGCTTCTAGCCCAGGGTCTGAGGCTGAGTGGAGCAGCCCAATGAACTTATAAGAATCTAGGGACAAAGCTCAGCTCCTCATCCATAGATGAAGAAACAGGCCCATTGCAGGGAAGGCAGCTGCCCACAGTCCAAGCCTGATCCAAAACCTTGGTCATAGACTGTCAGATCAGGGGATGCCCCACTGCTGTGACGCTTCTCTCAGAAGATGTTACAGAGGAGGCAGAAAGTGTTCCAGACCTTCTGGTGGTGAGGACTTACAGAGGGGGAGGTCTCATCCAGGCCGGGAAGGAGAGCGTGTTGGGATCTCTTGGAGTAGGGATGTATGAGTTGGACCTGAGAATGAACCATAAGTGAGCAGGTGGAGGGTACAAAGGCTCTCCAAGCAGAAAGAAGTGCAGGGACCATGGCAAAGAAGCTGGAGAGTGTAGGCGCATCCACATTGTGTTGATGTAACAAAATACCTGAGGCAGGGTGTTATAAAAGGAAAAGAAGTATGGTCCTGAAGGTTCAAAGCCCAAGGTTGGGAGGCTCCTCAGGGGGGCTTCTGGTAGGGTCTTATGATGGCGGTATCATAGTGGGAGCATGTGCAATAGGAAGAGATCATATGGCAGAACAGGAAGGAAGTCACAGAGGAGCAAGCCTGACACTTAGAACACCTCATATGTGAGGAAAGCTACTGTCCTGTAAGGACCACCTTAGTCTGTTCTGAGATTAGCTTCCACAGTGACTGATCATTCTCCTTTAGGCTTCACCACTTAAAGGTTCCCGCCACCCCCTGCCGGTATTGCCAGATCTAGAATCAAACTTCTAGCATACGAACCTTTGAGGGACACTCAGCCTACAGCGTTCAACCAGAATCATAACAAGGCTTGACTGATGGGACATCCCAACTGGAACTGTCCACACAATGGGCCTCAGTGGGGCTGGGACTAAAGCCTGAGAAGGGTAGCAACTGCAGGTGGGGGTCTGTATCCTAGTGTAGTCTTAGGTGTGTGCTCATGTGTCCCAGCATAAATGTGGAGATCAGAAGATAACTTGTGATAGAGCTGGATCTCTCCTCTTTCTACCTTGTGGGTCCTGGAGGTTAAACTCAAGCAGCCAGGCTTCTCAGCACATGGCTTTACCCACTAGGCCATGCTGCTGGCCCATGACCCTGAATTTCTGATTTATACCACCCAAATGCTGCTGGGCTGACAGGTATGACCCACCATGCCTGCCTAAGTTCCCTTTTAAGAATACCCCAGAACTGGGTTCACTTTAATAATACCACAGTTCTGGTTATACAACTATAGGCAAGAGGCTGTTACTGAAGCCAGAGAAGAGGAAGAAGACCCTGGAAAAGGGCCTCAACTTGGATAGAGGCAGGTGAACAAGTGGCCCATGGATGGAAGCCTACTTGACTTAGTTCAAGGCTGGGACTTGAAGCAGTAACCTTGGAGGAACACTACTTACTAACTGGCTTCTTCCTCTGGCTGGCTAAGGTTTCTTTCTTTCTTCCTTCCTTCCTTCCTTCCTTCCTTCCTTCCTTCCTTCCTTTCTTTCTTTCTTCCTTCCTTCCTTCCTTCCTTTCTTTCTTTCTTTAATTGATTTAGGTTTTATTTCATTATGATGAGAAAAGATACATAATTTCAATTTATCTGAATTTGTTAACATTTAAAAACATATTTTAAGTAAATAGAATTAAATCACATTCTTGTTTCCCTTTTGTAACCCAACTCCTCCCACAGACCCCCCTTCAATACCTACAATACCTTTTTTTGTCATATTCTTTAAATTTTATAAAATATTATAACAATAAAAATGAGTACTTTAAAAGTTGTTTGTTATAAACCAACAATCAATTTAACAGTCTTATGTAGATGCTTGTCTACAGCAATATTGAAATTATATACGTTGTTCTCAAACTAAATTTTAAATAACTCCAAACATACTAACTGTATATTTTAAAATAATGCATCACTACTAGTATTTTTTTTAATGAACATAAATATATAAAGTCTTTTTGTTTGTTTGTTTTGTATTTAGTGGAGCTTAAAATCTTGGCTCTTACTGTGGTACAAGCCCAAAATAAGAACAATTTTTAGACATTGGATTTCATTGTAATAAGGCTGTACATTTCAATGACCCTCACATCACCAAAAGATTTAACCTCCATTGTAGCTAAGCTGAGAGGTGACAGTTCTGCTGCACCAAGAAATGAATTGTAGGCACAATTTTTGGATACAAACTTCCTGCTATGGTCAAAACTATTTGACTTGAGTGAGTGTCTTTATTCTCAGCCCACAGAGAACAGGTTATATTCATTTAAGAAATGGTGTGTGCATTAAGATGGTCTATCCATAAAGTCATTCACCAACTGTTTCAATGAACAATGGTTCTGCTGGGAGGGTGGCACAGACATTAGGTGAGGGTAAGAATCTGGTTCATTGGCTGTGATGATTTGGAAAAGCATTTATCTCAGAGAAAGAGTAACTTATAAAGTCCTCTTCTTCAAACTTGACACAAGAACTGCAAATGTCAAGCAAAGCATTCAGTCTCACTCTTTGTTGTTCTCTTATAAGCCACCTCCGAAGTTAATTGTCTACGTTTCTTTTGAAATATATAAGCTGTTCTGAAAACCATAGTATAGTGCAAAAACATTAAATAAACAATACTAATAATAGAGAGGCTGAGATAGGAGAAGCATGATTTTAAGACCATTATGTGCTACACAGCAAGACACTCTCAAGCAGAAAGTGTATATGGATTATACAATATTGGACCTATTTCTCTAATTACCAAATTAGAGAGACCACTGGATGACAGTTAACAATTTCTAATTCCTCATATTTTTGGATTTCAATTCATTAGGATATGTTGGTAATATTAAGATGTTAAGAATAAGAAATTGTTACTTCCTGTTGTATTTGTTGTAAGAGGTGGAATTAGGTTTGCATGGATTTATTGAAAGATTACTTTCTTGCTTCTTCTAGGGTGTAGTTTTGCTCCTTATGTTGATATTTTCCCTCTAATATCCTTTGTAGGGCTGGATTTGTGGAAAGATATGTAAATTTTGTTTTGTCATAGAATATCTTGTTTTCTCCATCTATGGTAATTGAGAGTTTTGCTGGGTATAGTAGCCTGGACTGGCATTTGTGTTCTTGTAGGGTCTGTATGACATCTGCTCAGGATCTTCTAGCTTTCATAGTCTCTGGTGAGAAGTCTGGTGTAATTCTGATAGGCCTGCCTTTATATGTTACTTGACCTTTTTCCTTAACTGCTTTTAAAATTCCTTCTTTGTTTAGTGCATTTGGTTTTTTGATTTTTATGTGATGGGAGGAATTTCTAGTCCAGTCTATTTGGAGTTCTGTAGGCTTCTTGTATGTTCATGGGCATCTCTTTCTTTAGGTTAGGGAAGTTTTCTTCTATAATTTTGTTGAAGATATTTACTGGCCCATTACACTGGGAATCTTCGTTCTCTTCTACACCTATTATCTTTAGGTTTGGTCTTCTCATTGCGTCCTGGATTTCCTGGATGTTCTGGGTTAGGAGCTTTTTGATTTTTGCATTTTCTTTGACTGTTGTGTCAATGCTTTCTATGGAGTCTTCTGCCCCTGAGCTTCTCTTCTATCTCTTGTATTCTGTTGGTAATGTTTGCATCTATGACCCCTGATTTCTTTCCTAGGTTTCATATCTTCAGGGTTGTCTCTCTTTCTGATTTCTTTATTGTTTCTATTTCCATTTTTAGATTCTGGATGGTTTTGTTCATTTCCTTCACCTGTTTGATTGTGTTTTCCTGTAGTTCTTTAAGGGATTTTTATATTTCCTTTTTAAGGGTTTCTAGCTGTTTACCTGTGTTCTCCTGTATTTCTTTGAGGGAGTTATGTATGTCCTTCTTAAAGTCCTCTATCATCATCATGAAAAGTGATTTTAGATCTGAATATTGCTTTTCCGGTGTCATGGTGTGTCCAGGACTTGCTATGGTGGGAGAATTGGGTTCTGATGATGCCAAATAACCTTGGTTTGTGTTGCTTATTTTCTTTCGCTTGCCCCCTCCCCCCAAAATCTGGTTATCTCTAGTGCTACCTACCCTGGCTAAATCTGACTGGAGCCTGTCCTTCTTGTAATCCTGGTTATGTCAGAATTCCTCAGTGTCAAGCTGTCTCTGCGATCCTGTGATTCTGGGATCCTGTGATCCTGGGTTTGTTAGAACGCCTGGGAGTGAAGCTTCCTCTCGGTGTTGTGGGACTGGCTGCTGAGTTTGTGCCCAAGGTCTGCTCAGGACACCAGCCCAGACAGACTGGAAGGTACCAGTGCCACTGGGCTGGCGGAGTTCCTGTGTGCCTGGGTCCTGCTGGTCCCAGTTACTCCCGGTGTTGGGACAGATGTTGTGCCTGCTAGCTTTCTCATATACCCAGTCCCACCTACTCAGGGACGACTTTGCCCACAGTAAGCTGGATTCTCCCCCATCAACTAGCAATTGAGAAAATGCCCCAAAGACACACCCACAGGTCAATCTGATGGGGACAATTCTTCAATCGAGGTTCCCACTTCTTAGGTGTCTCTAGGTTTGCATCAAGTTAACAGCTGAAGGTAACTATGACAGGGACAAACTCCTACATTAATGTAACTCTGCTGTCTTTCTTGTTTTCCCAGCTAAAAGTATATGAAGAAGCTGAGCATGCCCAGAGGTGTTCTGTCTGTTATGACTATGATGGAAGTGGAGTATGTTCATGGTGCCCTCGCCACTATTTTAATCTTCCAAAACATAACTCAGATAAGTGCAATCTTGGGATAAGCGTGCCCGCGATGGGTTTGCCATCTTTCCTTCTTCAGTGAACATGCATGCCTAGGAATGTAGTCCGTAACTGATGGTACCCAAGAACAGGCTCAATCCTATAGTGCTTTCCTCTCCGAATACATATGGGCTCCATGGTTAAAATTCCCAGGCCTTCTTTGTTCCCAGAATGCACCACTTTGGACGTGCGTCCTTTGTTCTCCTTACCTGTTGCAGGCAGCAGCTTTTCCTCTACACTTCGTTTCTTGGCCATGCTTTCATTGGCTTTTGTACTCACCAAGATGCGAAACCCTTACATTTGATTATGGTTTCCTGCATGAAATTTGGGGCAAGGCTGTGGAGGGACCCAGACTTCCTCTCTCCCTTTGCGCTGAGACTGTGGCTCATTGCAGCTAGTCTTCCAGACATATGACGTAACAGAGTCCAAAAGTTTTCACAGTAGGCCTTGCATGTAGTTTGCTTGGGGATTGGTAGTATAGCTAGCTCAGCTGGTAGTGTGCTTGCTTAGCATGCAGGAAACCTGGGATTCAAGCCCCAGTGATGCACTGGCTATGGTGGTACATGGGTAAGCCTGGCACTCGGAAGGTGATGGTAAGAGGGTCAGAAGCTCACAGCTATCCTTGACAATGCAGAGTCTGAGATCAGCTTGGGCTCCATGAAACAGTGTCTTTAAAAAAAATAAAACCCCTAAACTAAACCAGAAAAGCCCTCACAGCTGTGTGAGAGACATTCTTGGGCCTGCCTGGGGCTGCCTGGCTGTCTTCACCTTTCACCAGTGAAGCTGCTAGTTCCCAAAGATGGCTGTCACTGGCCTGTTTCTCCTGTGGGCATGTGGCATGCCTCCACGGTGGGGTGGAGTCTACTTTTCTTTCTTTTGAATTTGGACGCAGACTTGTGATTTGCTTTGAACAACTGAATTAATGTGATGTTTTTAGTCTTCCACACACACATATTAAAAAGGCCAGAAGCTTCTGAGCTACCCGTTTGGAAGCTCGGGCAACTTATGAGGTGATTTATTAGTTACTTTTCTGTTGCTGTGAAAAGATACCATGAACGATGAAACTTATGAAAAGCATTTCACTGGGGGTTTGCTTATGGTTTCAGAGGGTGAGCTCATGGGCATCATGGTAGGGACTCTGGCAGCATGGCACTGGAGTAGTGACTGAGAGTTTACATGTCAAGACAGTGACCATCACACACACACACATCCACACACACACACACAGCGTGAGAGAAAGACAAACCCAGAGAGAGACATAGAGACACACACAGAGACAGAGACAGAGAAAAAGAGAGACAGAGAGAGTATGCTAACTAGGAAACCTCCTTCAACAAAGTCACACCTCCTAATCTTTGCCAAACACTTCTACCAACTGGGAAACTAAGTAGAGTAGTCAAATATATGAGCCTATGGGGTGGGGGGTGGGCCCTTCTCTTACAAACCACCATAGATGGTTTTATAGATGAACAGCATTTACTTTTATCTGAAGGGTGAATAGGAACAGAGCAGACTCCGCCTTTAAACAATGATGAGAAAGACCCAGAAATAGCATGTCTTTGGCAAAGGACTAAATGTGTCCAGAAAAAGGAAGGACCAACTCTCCTTTGGCTAACAGAGGATATTAGCTAGTTTTATATCACCTTAGCATATTACCTGAATGAATGTCCTCAGGGAACAAGATTTTATTTGGACTCATGGTTTTGAGGGATTCGGCCTCATCATAGTAGGGAAGGCATAAGAGGACAGCTCCACCCACCCATGAGGACAGCTCCACCCACCCATGACAACAGCAGGAAGCAGAGAGCAAGACAGGAACCAAGGCTCACACCGGGTAACCCACGCTCACCAGTCCACTGCCTAACGCTCCAGAGGCTTGGGGACAGCAGCACAAGCTGGTGTCATTGTCTGAAGCACAGACCTGCAGGATCATTTCAGATTCACACGGTAAGAGATAAGAAGATGCTGGTGGGACCCTGGCTTTAAAGTGGAAGCGGATGTTGCCTGGCATAGAACATTCGAGGAGAGGGCACAGGGAGGAAGATGGGTGCAGACAAAGGTTCCGGGAGAGGAACCCTGCTTATGTTTCCTGAGGAAAGGGTGCTATAGGGAATGGGAAAGGCGGGTGGGCGTCCTTCAGAGAAGACTTCAGGTCTTTGTTAAAACCTGAGGGTCTGAAAGTGGCGGAGCGATGGAGAACAGATCACGCTTGGGGGCCTCTGCAGGTTGAACTCAGAGAAAGGGACAAGAGTTCTGTACCAGGCTCTGTCACCAATCACCAGTGTGGGCTTGGACACATCTTTTGCTTTCTACCATTCTGATCTTAATCAGCAGATATCTAGTGAATCTCTAGTCTCAGGTATGGGGAATCCCAAGGAGAACAAAGCAGTTTCCCTAGCATCTAGTGACACCTGGGCTGATGGAGATGGGAGATTCTTAGTCCATTTTAACACAGTGCTGTGGAGGCTGTGGGTGGGAGAAAGGCTGTCCCACGCTAGTTCTGAGAGGGGAGCCTCAAGTGTGTGGGGATGAAGCTGGGAAGACCAGGCACATGAAACCCAGACTCCCAGACCCAATTGGGTTAACCAATAGTCTTTATTTAGATTGAAGAACCAAACTATTGGTTCCAAGCATATGGTCCTAGTGATTAGTGTCTGTAGCCCTCGGAACTTTCTAGAAATGCCAACTCTAGGGGTTCCTCCCTGGTCTTATGCATCAGATTCTCCAGGCTAGGGGTTCTGGAATCCTTGCATGACTCTGATGCCCACTGGCTTGCCCATCTGTGTTAGGTGATATCTGTCTGCTGGCTGGACGCTTCAGGAATCAGTTTGCTGGGAAGGGGGAAGAGGTAAGGTTTGTACCCAAACCCCATGTAGTATCTAAACAAAAGATCTGAACTGCTTTGTTGTAAATGCAACTGGGGCTGGGGCTGGGGCTGGGGCTAGAGTTGTCCATGCTGTCTCCAGTCTCCTCTCTCTGTGTGGCTCAAGAGAGAGGCTCGGATTGGCTAATGACCTAACCCAGGAATCTGAGGGAGTCTCAGGAACTTGGTCATAGGCTAGACTGAGTGGAGCTGGATGGGTGAGAGAGAGGGGAAGGCACAGGGTGGCAGGCAAACACAGGAAACATCCACTGTTGACTAAGACCCAGAGGCTGCCAGCTCCGCTGTCCACTTACTCCAGCCCTGAACAATCCCAGTGTTTTCAGATTGTTCTGTGTCTAGGCTGGACTTAGGTCAGCATTGTCCAGTCGTCTCATCAGTGACGTTCGTGCGTATTTGTAGGTGGGAATCCATTACATAAAGTGGACAAGAGTGACTCAGTTATAACTTTATGTTTCCATTCAGATTATAAACATCACTCACTACAGAGTCAGCCAAGAAGGATAATGAGGGTTTTTTTTTAAATTTATTTATTTTGTGTATATGAGTACACACTGTAGCCATACGGATAGTTGTGAGCCCTCATCTGGTTGTTGGAAATTGACTTTAAGACCTCTGTTGGCCCTGCTCGTTCAGTCCCTGCTCACTCCAGCTCAAAGACTTATTTATTACTATACATAAATACACTGTAGCTGTCTTCAGACACACCAGAAGAGGGCATCAGATCTCATTACGGGTGGTTGTGAGCCACTATATGGTTGTTGGGATTTGAACTCAGGACCTTCAGAAGAGCAGTTGGTGCTCTTACCCACTGAGCCATCTCACCAGCCCGAGGGCTTTTTTTTTTTAATTTTAATTTTAATATTTTTTTTGTACCCAAACAACTTGACATTGACCGTTATAAATACTAGTTGTTATTCAGGATTAGCATCGATATCCAATTCATTATTTAGATTGGGTTCCAGTGGGTTGTCAGCATCCTTCTTCACTCTGAGCTGTGGATGTGGATGGTAATAGATTTTTAAAACGTTTTTACCTTATGCCCTTAGAACATTCTCTAATTAGATACATCTAAGAATTTTAAGAGGAATAATAGGCAATTATTTTGTTTCAGGGTTCCATTATTAATAACACCCCAATTCTGCTCCTATCGCTTAAACAGCTAGTATTCAATTTGAGAGAGCCAAGGAGTTGGTTTCTTAGTTAAAGCCTTCATTCTTTGGCAGAAAAACACCTTTCAAATATAGCTCGGAGGATGTTTGAGGTTGTCATTTAAGAAAATCTCATGCCTCAGTTCCCTCGTCTGACAGCTTTTCACTCAAACTCCCAAACAGCCAAATTAATTTTGATTGCCTGTTAAATCTGAGCGTTAGGATCCAAATTTACCCTAAACACGTTATCTAGTGTTGCTAGCAGGGTGACAAGGTGACCCTAGGTGGACAAACTGAGCCCACATCTGTTGGTAAGTCAGACAAGAGGGATCCAAACTCACAATGATCTCTGACAGGTCCTGATAGGAAGGGATGAGTACCTCACCCACTGCCCTGTCCAAGGTGTGCAGAGCTGGCATCTTGCTGAGCTGGATTCTGATGGGGAATGGGGTGCCAGTCAACTTGGAGTGAGCTTGTTATGAGACTTGGGGTCAGTCTGTACCCAAAAAGGTTAGGCTTGGCTACCTGTCAGCAAGAAGCTGATTGGTGACAGTATCTAACAGGCTGGAGAGATGGCTTAACAGTTAAGAGCATTTGTGGCTCTTGTAGAGGACCCAGCTTCCATTTCCAGGACCCACTTGGGGGCTCACAGTCACCTGTACTTAAAACTCCTGTTCCAGGGGATCCAACATCTCTCTTCTGTCCTCCATTGGGTACCACACATGCACATAGTACACAATTAAAATGAAATAGTTTTTTTAAGTAGCTGGATTAAAGGCTGTTGTGGTAAATTTTTAACCCAATTTACCCAATCAATGAATTCACAACTCAATTAATTGATATACAAGTTACACGCCTAGATTGGGCAGATCTACCACTATACTACTCTATTCCCATCTATTAGATCCTATACGACTTGCGATTTCTCCATGGTACGTGCTTCAGCTCCATCTTCCTTCCACCTTGTCCACCTCTGTCGTCCTCCTCTCCAGTCTCCTCCCCCATCTCCTCTCTCCTCTTCTCCCCCAAACTTTTCAGCTCCACCTTCCCTCCTGCTGCCCAGTCATCAGCTTCAGCCTTAAAGTTAAGGTAGGGAGAAGGTTCACAAGGCACCTGTATATGAGATTTGCTCCTTGGTCTGCAGTGCTTTCCAGGAGAGGAGAATTAGCATCTAAATACAAGATCAGGGCTAGCCACAACAAAGGCTGGAGAGATGGCTCTAAGAGCCACACTGCTTCTGCAGAAGACCTTTGTTGAATTCCAAGCAAATAAGTATAATTGCAGTTCCAGGGGACCCAATGCCCTCTTCTGGCCTCCATGGGCACCTGCATTCACATCATATACCTATAGATCTTAAAAATAATCATAAAACAGTCAAAACAACAACAATAACAACCACCACCACAACAACAAAAAGGCAGAGAAAAGAGATGTATTCAACATGGCCACCCTGGAAAGGGGGACAAAGAGACTCAGTGACCCCTCTAGTTCATCTTTGGGGTTCTGAAGTTGAGGCTGAAGCTTAGACAGAGGATGGGGCTCTGCACATCTCAACAGTCTGATCAAGGTGTGGTCCCACCCACCACTGACCCATCTTTGCCTCCTGTGAGGTGTTTGACAAGCTGTTAGAACTATGAGCTCCGTTTTTGGCTGCCCTGAGCTTTTCCTTCTCCCCGGTGAGATTCCTGAGGAAGTTCTCATTTCTTGGGGTCCATTGTTTCAGCTAGTCTGACAGATTTGGAGACACAAGTGTCTCTTTAGAATATCTTCCTGTCTGGCAGGCTTACATGGATGATGGAGTGTCTAAGCTCATGCTACATGCCCCAAGGGGAACACTACAAATAAACAGCCTCTCCAAGCAATTGTGGGTATACATGGAGGACTCATGGAGGACTCACAGAGGACTGAGGCCCAGCTGGAGATGTGCCAGAGATAGCATGAACTCAGCAGCAGGAGCCTACGTGTCGGCTGAGGCCAGCCTGCTCAGCGGTTTTGTCCAAGATTTAAAACCATCCTTAAACATATATTTAGGGGAGGCTGGAGAGATGGCTCAGCTAGTAAAGCACTTGCTGTGTGGGCCTGGGGCCCTGAGTTCAAACCCCAGTACCCACTTAATGGTCCTGTAAACCCAGCAGCGAAGAGGCAAAGACAGGTGTTTCCCTGGGGTGTGCTAGCCAGCTAGACTAGCTTAGTCAGCAAGCTGCTTCATTTGAGAAAACCTGTCTCAAAAAATAAGGTAGAGAGGTCTGAGGAAGACACAGAAGTGAACCTCTCATCTCCACATGCAATATACACACATGTACAGGCACACACCCATGCATATGTTACCACATGCAAATACACACAAACACATTCTCACACAAACACATTCTCGCACATAATACCTTTTTTGGGGGAGGGGCGGGAACAATGTTTGGTGATGGTTGCTAATGTACCTGAAGGTCTTTTTTTTTAGTTCCTGGAATCTCCAAATAGTCTACTTTCGAAACTTCAAAGGTGGGCTGCTGTCAGAGGTTTGCCCACCTGGCCCTGGATGGGCACAATAGCCTTGTCATGATTGATTCTGTGTTTTCCTCCCCCCTCCCCCATCCTGCACGTTTATTGGAGTAGAACCCCACCCCCTAACCCCCAGCCTATGGGATTCCCTACTAGAAAAGTCATTACTGCTTCTCTTGGTCGCCTGCCAGCTCTAAAGTGTCTTTTTAATTGCATCTAATTTGGCCTCATCTCATTAAATCCTTAATTTAAACCGGAGTGATCCCTCCAGCTCTAGCTGCCTAATGACAAAGGGGCCGTCCCAGCCCTTCCCCCTTCTGCACAGCTCCCCAGTCAGGGCTGCTCTCGTTTCCAGGTGGTCTCACTGGGAGGCTTCTGACAAGTGGCTGTCGTCCTTGCCATGCTGAGCATGGAGCCCAGCCAGGAGGGCTTCCCGGGAGCTGTAATTACTGGGAAAGGCTCACCCCCCACCCCCCCACTGCCACCCCGCCTGAGCCCCAGCTCACAGCCCCAAAGTGGCTGTTGCAACAGTATCCAATTCTACAGGTGCAGGCGTGGGCGAGGAGTGAGGCAGAGATCACATAATGAGCGCCTGGCAGAAACCACCGAGTCCAGATGCCATGCCTTAGAGTTAAGACAGTTTGACTGTACATTATTGTCTGTAAAGTTGACTGTCTGTAAAGTTGACCGTCAAGAATATTACAAATGAGTTTCAAAGTTTAGATCTCCCTTCCCCCCTCCCTTAGTCTTTCTCTCTCTGCCTCTGTCTCTCTGTTTCTGTGTCTCTGTCTCTGTGTCTCTCTCCATCTCTCTCTCTCACTCTCATACACACACACACACACACACACACACACACACACACACACACTTCAGAATATAAGTTTAAGTAAGTTGATTTTGTACTGGGCTGCACTCCGGGTCTCCTTAGACCCATGCAGCCTGTGGGTTAACATGCCATGGTAACACAGTATCTTCCTAGGGAAGCTGTCACTGACCTTATACTGTAGATATTTGCCACGCACACTCGTCTACTCCAGTCACATCCATAATATCGGGGATAAAATCCTGATAAAGGATA
>NW_022196900.1:6731494-6757804 GCF_008632895.1 Mastomys coucha
CCTTACACCACTCGTGTCTAGTCTGTTTGTCAAAAGCCGAATCCCGTGCACACCTGGCCAGAACCCCTAGTCCCGTGGAACAAGGGACCCCGTAAGAAATCCCGGTCCGCGGCAGATATTCATACTTGTGGATGAAGTGACAGGCCCTGAGACCTTGCTGGCCTCAGTGGAAGGGCCCTGTGTCATCTACCAGACTTGGTTCTTCCTCTAGTCACCAAGGAACTCTGAACATCCCTGCACATCTGTCCCAGGGCCTTGGGCCTCAGAGCCCCTCCTGCTGCAATGCTGTCCCTATATCTCACCTGGCTTCCTTCATCTTTCCACCAGATCTAATCTGTTCTTCTCACAAAGGTCTTTCTGGACTTCTCCATCTTCACTCAGCCCACAAACTGTCATAGTTAGGGTTTCTATTGCTGTGGAGAGACACCATGACCACACCAATTCTTATAAGGGAACATTTAATAGGGGCTTGCTTTTCAAAGCTTTAGTCCATTGTCATCATGGTGGAAAGCATGGCAGCATGCAGGTAGGCATGGTGGGGGGAAAAGTGGAGAGATCTACATTTGGATCAGCAGGCAGCAGGAAGAGAGCAAGACCTTGGGCCTGGCTTGAGCATCAGAGTGTAGGGGCACCTGGCTACTTTGTGTGTTTTTTTCCCCATTCTTCATCTCCTGGTTTCACCCCTATCACTAAATAGGAGAGAAAGGCTAGGGGGGCGGAGAGAGAGAGAGAGAGAGAAAGAGAGAGACAGAGAGACAGAGAGAGAGAGAGAGAGAGAGAGAGAGAGAGAGAGAGAGAGAGGTCTTTGAATCTTGTTTCCTTTCCTTTTGTTTCTTCATGCATGACTACTAACAAACAGCAAAGATCCCCCCTTGGACAACCAACAACCACCCACATGGCCTCTGGGGCCCCTAGCATTTATATGCTTTCCGAAAAGTTCCCAGAATTCCAAATGTCACACAATCACAGAAAATATCTGCTGCTGGAAGAACCACTCCTCTGCTAGAGCATGAGGCACATCAGGGTCAGCTGCTTCTAACAATCCAATGCAGCCCCGTATCCCCATACCTGGGATTAAAACAAAAGCATATTCTTATAATATTGCTGTGGTTTTTAAAGAAACCAAAATTTCAGAATAGTTACTACATCTGAGACCTCAAAGCCCACCTCCAATGATACACTTTTTTTAACGAGGCTACACTTACTCCAACGAGGCCACTTCTTATGAGCCTAGGTGGGCCCTTTTTATCCAAACCTTGACACTCACCTTGTTTAGTCTGTTGCCATTTTTGTATTTGTGTGTCTGCTGTCATTATCACTGGTTCTTATATACGTATCTGCTTGGCATTGTTGGAACAGAGCATCTTTCTGTCCTCTTCATGCCCTCATACATGTCTGGCACATACTAGGTCTGCAGCTCTTATTTGTTGTCTGACTCACAGTATCGGTGAACTTTCAGAATCTGCACTTTCCAGCAATTGTCAAACCCCAAGTTTGCAGGGTCTCCCCAGTGTCAGAAAAAGACTTAAAAGGGGGGAGGTTTGGCTGACAGTTTTAGATAACAATCCACCATGGCAGGGGGAGAGGAATATGGCAGGGGGTTTGATCCATGGTGTTGTGAACACTAACAGCAGCTTGCTGCTTGACACCAACCAGGGAAGGGACAGGAAGAGTCAGGCTAGAACCCCTAAGGCCAACTCCTGGTGTCCTAGGTCCCCATTCTAAAGCATCTGCAAACTCCCCCTTTAAGGGTCAAGTGTTCAAACACATGAGCCGGTGGGGGGGACATTACCCCAACAGAAAGTGGGTATAAAAATAACCCAACCCTTTTCTGATAGCCTGCAAGCAGAGCTACCGATGCCCCAGAACTGAGATATTATCTTTAGTCCATAGGACAACAAGCAAATCTGCCCCGTGCCCTGGAATGAGCGAGAGGCTCTCGATCTTTTAAGGGAGAACAAAACAGGGGAGGGCTTCAGATGGTAGAATATTGTACAGCATTCTCAAGACTCTGGGTTCAATCCCTAGCTTCCAATAGGGAGCAGGAGAAATCTGTGGAGAGCCAGGCTTGTTGGCACATGCTTGTGACTATAACACCTGAAAGACAGAAGCAGGCAGATCAGGAGTTCAAGGTCAGCTCAGCTACATAGTGAGTTTGAACCTGGGGTTCATGAAACTGTCTTAAAAAACAAAACAAAACAAAACAAAAAAACAAGAAAGCAAGCAAGCAGTCTGTGGAGAAGTCTTTTGGACCATGACTTAGATCTCGTAGTACCATGCTCTGAATAGGAAGGTGTTATACTGTGCTCTCTAAAGGCTCCTATGTCAAGGCTTGGTCTCTGGCATGGTGCTACTGAGAGATGGTAGGACCTTAGAGATGGGGCTTTTTGGAAAGTTTTATGTCATTGGGGTGCGCCTTCCCAGGGGACTGTGAAACATTGTCGTTTTTCTCCTTCATGTCCAGTCCATCCCATGCACAGCTCTGCGCCATCACCCCATCAACTGTGGCACATAACCTCATCATAGGCATCCAAGTAACGGGGCCACAGAGGCAAAGCCAAAACTGTAAGCCAAATAAACCACTCCCTTTTATAAACTGCTCATCTTGGATATTCGCTAGAGGGATGCCAAATTGACTAACACAGTCTCCTGGCATGTCTGGTTCTTTCCAGAACTGGGTGAGCCTCTGGGATGTGTCTCACAGGCATACTTCTATACTCAGCTCTACCCTATGTGGACTCAAGAGCCACTCAAGAGCCTTCTGAACTCCCAAGGGTGGAAGGTTCAAGTAGGAAGCAAAGCTGAGGCCTTGGAACCATGATGGGTGGTAATCCACAGTATCTACCCAAGGAGGATGCACGACCTGCTTGAAGACCACCATGCCTGACTCAAGGTATTTCTCAAGCCTGTCTGCTCATCAGCACAGGGGACTAGCCGGCACATCAGCACCCTAGAAATGATCAGTCATATCCCTACTTCAGTCCTGTTATTTTCAGGTAAGACCACCTCAGAGTCCTCAAAGGAGGAAGGAGCCCATATTGTCCAAGGTTTAGTTAGCCAACAATTAAAGAACATCAGCGTGAGCCGTGATAGATCTGCTCTGTGACACTTCCAGACTGGCTGCAGAGAGAGATGTGGATATGGACATTGCCACACAACCAAGGGCCACAGCAGGAGTGAGCAAGAAGGAACAGCTGTCCAAAAGGGGCATTTCAGGCTTGAGTGTTGAAGGATGGCCATCCCTGAAAGGGAGGGAAGGCAGAGAATATAAGGGAGCATGGGTTCAGAGATAGCCCATCCCTATGCCAAAGAATCAGACAGAGTGGTACATGCCTATAATCTCAGGCCTTAGGAAGATGAGACAAAAGGATTATAGTGAATTTGAGGCTAGTCTTGACTACATGATAAGTTTTGGGCTAGCCTCAGAAACACAGTAAGAGCTGGGCCGTGTTGGCACATGGCTTTGATCCCAGCACTTGGGAGGCAGAGGCAGGTGGATTTCTGAGTTTGAGGCCAGCCTGGTCTACAGAGTGAGTTCCAGGACAGCAGGGGCTATACAGAGAAACCCAGTCTCAAAAAAAAAACCAAAGAAACCAACCAACCAAACAAACAAAGAAACACAGTAAGAACCTGCCTTAAGAGAAGAAAGAAGAAGAGAAGGAAGGAAAAGAGGGTGAGGGAAGTAAAATGGAGGGTTTTTGTGTTTACCCTGAGGGCAGTATGTAGTCACTGGAGGAGGCAGGGGGCATACATTGACTGTGGTTACTTTCCTGTTGGGTTCTATTAATTTATTAGAGAAAGTCTACAAAAGACCTAATGTGCCAGGCAGTGGTGGTGCATGTCTTTAACCCCAGGACTTGGGAGGCAGAGGCAGGTGGATTTCTGAGTTCAAGGCCAGCCTGGTCTACAGAGTGAGTTCCAGGACAGCCAGAGCTACACAGAGAAACCCTGTCTGGAAAAATCAAAAGTCAAAAATCAATAAATAAAAGATCTGATGTGAAGGAACAGAATAGCTAGGTACACTGACTCACTTGTAATCCCAGCACTTGGAGTCAGAGACAGGAAGACTCAAGTTCAAGGACAGTTAACACTGTTTACACAGATAGTTCTAGGCCAGCCAGGGCTTTATAGTGAGACTCCATCCCCCACAAACAAAACAGCAGCCCAGATTATAAATCACCCACAATTCTTGCATGCAGGGGAAGCCACTGGCAACAGTTAGTGAGTTTGATTCTCCCATTTCCTGGGCTGCCAGTGGCCCAAGCTAGTCTTCAGGAGAGCCCCTTCTTCTGTCTTCATACCTCACACCTTCATGCATACCAGAGGATGCACAAGGAAGGCAATTATGCTGTTTTCCTGATGCAGGCTCATAGCTACAACCCTCCTGGCAGGACCTCCAGGCTCATTGGTTAAGGAGGGAAGCCACTCATGGTCTCCAGGCCCACAGGATGCACAGAGAGGGTCATGGAGGGCTCGCAGCCACTCCCTGTCCACCCATCCCCCATCATGGTGGCCCCCTGTCCACCTGTATTCCAAACATCGATATGAGGATCAGAACCTGGCATAGCAAAGGAGTAGGAAATCTCTCCTTAGCAGCCAGTCCTGCCTCCCTTCCTGCCTTTCACAAAGCCCTCCACCAACTCAAGTTCTGAGAGGGAAAAAAACATGACAAACCGGGACTCATGCCTGTAAATGACAACTGTCAAATCAGAAGAGCAAAGATCACTGTTTTTTTGTTTTGTTTTTGTTTTTTTGAGAAATACATCGAGAAGAAATGCAAGCACAGTAGTTTCCAGAAACAGAATATATGATGAACACAAGCTCTCAGGCCCCTGCCTCACTCTGCCTTCTCCCTAGCCTGGGCTGAAGGGCTCTCAGGATGCCATTTCTCTCCTTGATCCTCTGTCTGGGAGGAGCAGAGCCAGCCAGGTAATGAAGCCGCCTGTGTTCGCACTTGTTCCTGATAATTGGTCACCCCTTTCAAGAGCAGGTGGGCTCTGACGCAGTAATTGGAAGAGGATAGAGCCTAGGCAGGAGACTGGAAAGGTGTTAATTGCCAGCCTCCCTCACAAATGCGGGTCTTTACTAAGGGAGGTCAAGAGACAAGACGGCCACAGGACTCCCAAGTGCTGAAGGGCAGGGGTACATGATTGAGATGGGGGTGGGGTGGCACTATGCAGCAGAGCTGGGACTCAATAATCAGGCTGGGAGGGAGACAATGACCGCACAGCCTGGGGGCTTGCTTCTGATGGGAGGAGCCCACTGACAGGCTGGTCTAAGTCCAGGAACTCTGTGGTCCTTTCCAAGCAAGGCTGGCAAATATCCACCCTAGGACCTAGAGCTGGGGTCTGCCTTAGGACCTCCCACATTAGGTGTCTGTCAAACAGTGCTTCAGACACAGTGCAACATCAGAAACCAGATGTTAGGAGCAAGGAGGTCTTCCTCCATCATAGTGCACTCAGGACAGTGTGGCTTTCCCTTCCCTCAGTGGCTGGGAGCCTGTTGTGATAGCATGGCAGCAAGACACACACATACACAGAGACACACACACAGATACACATAGATACACAAACACACAGCAACACATACAGAGAGACACATAGGCACATAGATACACACACACACACACACACAGACACATAGACAAAGATACACACAGACCACACACATACAAACACACAGCAACACATACAGAGAGACACATAGGCACATAGATACACACACACACACAGACACACAGATACACACAGATAGACACACATAAACACACATAGATAGATACATACGCACACGGAGAAACACACACAGATACACACAGATGCATACACACACATACAAAACACACATATAGACGCACATACACACAGACCACACACACAGGGACACACACAGAGAGATACATAGACACATAGATACACACACACACACACACACACACACACACACACACACCCCTGTGTGCTGTCCTCCACATCTCTCTCATCTGATATTTACTCCACCATCCAGAAAACCCAGGCCTTTATGTCTATTCTTGTTGTCTAGAAAGTTCTCCCCTCTCTCTGAGCCAATTCCTGCTCATGCTTCAAGGACCACTCTTGGTGGCCCCCTCAGATCTTCCTAGGACAGTTACCCTTAATCCTTTTATTTCATTTTAAGGTAGGCAGAAAAATCCTTCCACTTTACAATGCCTACCTTGAAGCTGTAAATAAGTTACTGTATATATTATATTAGTCTGTTTTCTGTCCCTGTAACAGAATTCTGAAGTCTGAGTCATACATAGAGAGAAGAGCAGCCAGGCACAGTCCCCCATGCCTTTAATCTCAGCACCCTGGAGGCAGAGGCAGGGGGATCTCTGTGAATTCAAGGCCAGTCTGGCATACAAAGCAAGTTCCAAGAGAACCAGTGCTACACAGGGAAACTGTCTCAAAAAAAATTTTTTTTTTAAATTTAATTTTTAAAAAAGAAAGAAAGAAAGGAAAAGGAAAAAAGGAAATCAAGAAGAGGTTTATTTAGCTCAGAGTTTGGGGGCTCAGAGGTATTCCACTGCCACTGACCTGCCTCCAGGGAGTGCCTCAGGGCAGATGGTATTACAAGTGATCACAGGTGAGTCAGGGAGCCAGAGAGAGACTATGAGGCAGCATTGTGTTCTTTTGTAACAACCTATGGGTCCCATGAGAACCACCTTAATGATGTCTAAGGGTGATGTGTCAAATAACCTAACAACCGCTTACTGGGTCCCATTGCTTAGCTTGGCCACACTAGGAACCAAGCCACCGACATATAACCCCTTACGGTATTAATGTGCACTATGCACTCACTAAGGGTTTTACAGATATGATTAAGTTAAGACTATTGTGACAGAGAGTCCATCCTGAATCCTTCGGCTGGCCCAATTACTCATAGGGGTCCTCATAGCATAAGAATGTGGTAAGATGGGAGAGGTGATGGTGGAGCCAAATGGTACGAGACTACGAGCCAAGGGATACTGGCAACTTTTAGAGGCTGGAAAAACAAGGGAATGAATTTCTCCTATCGTCTCCAGAAAGGGCCACCATCCTATTGATTTCTTAAGCCCAGAAAACCTCATATTGGACAGCTGACTGACAGAACGATAGATAATACTTTTGTATTGTTTTAAGTCCCTGGGTTTATGGTGATTTGTTGGAGGAGCCACGGGAAACTAATATGCCACCATATTGGAGTTAGCAAATCCTGAAGGATGAAGTTGGCACTGATCATGCCTTTGCTTTTGTTCTCACGAGGGGACTGACTCTGAGAGACAAAGAGGTCAAAGTGTCCAGACAGTGACACGGAAGGTCAAGACAAGAACCCAGGCTGAGCCTCTCCCGCCTGCCTCTCCAGGGCCTCTGGACTCTAGGATATACAGCCCATTTCTTAGAGGAGGGACTGAGGTGCACAGGTGTTCAATCCCCTGGGCACAGTCAGTTGAGTTCTGGAGTCTCTTCTTAATCTCTGTATTACTCTGAAAGATGGAGAAACAAGCATATGAACAGAAAGCAGGCTGCTGGAGTTCATGTCTGAGCTCTCCAAATCCACAATGGGAGGAAGTGCCTGGGCTGAGCCAAAGCCCAGCTAGCTTGCCGGCTTCAATTAAACCGTTTGCTTTTCTGACCAGAGGATAATTTAACTAATAGCACCGGTTTTCTGACACTATTGATCGGCCAAGATTAAATATGTTTGTCACAGTCAAGTGAACTAATCACTTTATTGTATTTCAAATACTAATTTCATCAGATAGATGTTGGGGGGGTGACCCGGGGGAGGGAGGGAGGAGAGGACCACGTGCATGGAGCGAGTGAGGGGAGGCAGCAGACAATCAATGCAGTGCATCTGCCTAGACTAGTCAGAGTCCCAGGCTTTTCCGAGGCCCATGGCTGCTCAGCCTCAGGGAACCTGCATCCTCTCCAACCCCCAGGCCCACTTGAAATTTGTCTTCTCGGGAGAAGCAATTTCTCAAGCATTATTGGAAAATGGTAGACATTCCCAAATAGCCATTCTAAATCACCCCTCAGCTGTGCCTCTCGAGGCGGCTCTCACTCTGCTAGATGCAAATGTTGCTTCTCTGGGCCATTAGCCATTCCAGGAACCACCGATTCACAGCAAAAGCTGGAAATGAACTCATCCGTCTTTTAGGTTTGGCTCTGCCATTTCCATAGCTCGGCGTGTTAGATGGAAATTCCAGACTTCTTCATCACCCCCTGGCCTAAGTGTAGAGGAGCAAGGTTCCCTCCTTGTGAGTCAGAGTAAGCTACCCACATACATAAGGTACCCACAAACACGTGTGGACTCACACAAATGTATACACCTGTACAACACACCCACAGAGTATGCGCCAATGCTCATGCACTCTGCATGAACACGGATACAGACATGAGGTGTTCAGATAGCTGCATCTCCAATTTCTCACATGTACACAGCTGCCTGTGCTCACATGCAAGATACAGAATTTGGGACTGGCAGGGTGATTCATTATGTAAAGGCACTTTCTGCCAAGCCTGATTAAGCTCACTTGAGTTCGATCCTTGGAACTCACATGGTAGAAGGACAGAACTGACTACTGCAAATTGTCTTCCCAGCATCCAATGTTATCCCTGGAACTAAAGAGAGGCAGCTAGTCTTCCTCCATCTTTGGCCTTCTGGGGCTTAGGCCTTGGGGAGTATGGTTTCCCACTGGTGTCAGGTCCTGATGAGTTACCCTCCCAGTTCTCAATGAAATGGGCTGAGCAAGAAGACAGAGGACTGTGGTCCTCAGGGAAGAGTCCTCTATACTGCTCGCTGAACCCACAGGCTATCCATCTGGATTCGAGAGGAGTGAATCCTTATGCAAGGAGCCTGGTGGCTCACATCCCTGTAGCTTTCTGTCCAGGTTGGCTCTGAACTCCGGGTGCAATGAAGGTCTGGCACCTCCCAGCCGTATTTGATAGAAGTAACCCATGTCCACTGAGAGGAAGAAACTTAACAGGGAGCAGGACCATCAGTGGCCAGTTATAGCTGCAGCTGGAGCTTGCTGATTCCCAGACAGGTAGGTTGCCGACCTTCGGTGATCTCTGAAGTTGGCCAAGGCTCCCTGCTCTTTCCTCAGCATTGACACGGTGGCTGCATTTCCTGTCCACCATTTGCCCTTGAGCAGAAGTCCCCAATACTTTGCACTCTGTCCTTTGCAGAGAGCCACAGAGCTGTGTAGAGAGAGGATGCCTGTGGGTCAAGAGTGGGACCAGATACTATTTTTAGAAGCATACTTTTGTGACTTGGAATCTGTGAGATCTGGAACCTTCCTGGAGCATTTGTTCAAGCTCCAGAAGATCATCCATGGCCAGCGATCTTAGTGGGTTAAACAAGACAGAAAAATCAACAGCATCTCCCAGGGGAGACACAGGAAGCCAGGGCAGTGAGGAACGGCGTCATTAAAACCAAAGAGCATGTGTCAAACGTGTAACCCAGCCTCTTAGTTTCTGTTTGTGCTATGCAATTCCAGATGTTTTACCTCTTGGGGAAAAAAAAATCTGTTTTTATACATGATGGAGTACCCAATTTTGAGGGGAAAAAAAATCTCCTGGTTCTCTTCTAAGAGCGTGGGCAGCAGGCCAACCTCCAAGATATTTTGTTAAAAGCCAGACCTAAGAAAGGTTCCACATTGGACTTTGAGGTCCGGTGGATTTGGAGTCCAAAGACCGGAGAGATCCAGCTCTTCTCTGCCTTTCACCTCTTGAGCAAGTTACCCTAGGCCCAGGGAACCCAGGGGTAGCTGGTCCTGAATACCAAGCCATACATACATCCGTAGTGCAGGCAAGGCTCAGGGCCAGCAGAGGGACCAAAGAGACCGGGAGCAGGAAGAGGCATGTGGAGGCATGTACCCAGTGACCATGCCTTGGGAAAGAGGAACTCTCTCCCCACTGTTCCGGATTCCACACAGACTTTCAGAGCCTGTGCCAAGCAGGGAGAACCTTGAGGGTGCAGTGGCCCTCAGCAGACTAGCTTTGACATTTCAGGAGAGACTCAGTGTGTATTAGTGATCACTTGCTGCTCCCACATCCCCTGGCTCCCAGGACTCTGCTCTCCAGGTGTCCCCTTTTCTCAGGATATTCCCTCTCTGCGGCTCCTGGTCATCAGCCTACCCCTTGAAGGCCAGCATACCCAAGACTCTCTGTCCATCCATCCATTCATCCATCTATCCACCCATTATTTGTGTATCATCCAGTTATATCACCTGTCTATACGAATCATAGCTGCCTATCATCTATCTCTAGGATCTATCAATCATATACTTCCTCTCTATACCCACCCTCTGCATCATCTTGCCCAACCCCACGTCCTCTGTCACCTTGCATGTTTAGTCGTGTAGAACAGCAGTACCCATCCATTGGCCTACGTAATTTTCCCACTTGCTCCTTGCCGTAATTTTTCCCACATGGCCAGCCCAGGTGCAGGCCGTGTCTGGATTGACTCAGCACCACAGGTTTATCACAGTCTCTGGTTTTCTTGGTTTCTCCTGTGGTTACCTGAAGGCAGCTGCAGTGCCAGGCATCCTGTCTGCATTCTAGATGAGAAGAAAGAAGACATGGAGAAAGGAGAGGGGAAAAAACAATGGCTTAGTAGTCTCCTTAAAGAGTCCAAGAAGTTCCACCAAGCAACTTCCCCTAGTTCACCTCATACCTCAGTAAACATGCCTGTCTACAGATATGGTGGAGTGTCCTGTCTGCCTATAGTTTTAGTGAACCTGCCATCAACATACTATAGAACATAGGTTAACCAGAGATTATGGCTCCCTAGATTTCTCCTCTGACCCCTCTCCTGTCAGCTTTAAGCTCCTCCCACCTACTGTTTCCCCCACCCACAGCTAGAGTAGCCTCGCCCATCCCCCTCACCAGCACCTCCAGGGTCTGCCTCTTGTCGCCCCAGTATAATCCCCAGGCTGGCATTTATAACTCTGAACTCTGAAGAATAACTGATCTCTAGGAAGTGGAAGTTGGGGCTTTGCTGCCACGTTGCTGGCGGATTTCAGAAAAGAGCAGCTCGCTCCAGGGGACGGGCGGCTGGTCCTGGAGTGAATACACACATTAGCTCTGGCCTGCCCAGATAATGAATAGAGAGGAGTTTCTCCGTCGCACTGATTTATATTGTTATGGTTTCTTCCACCAGCCAAGGCAGGCACATCCTTAAGCCTCCCACCTTCCCTATTTGCTACAGCGAGGAAATCACATTTTTCACAACTCCTGGGAATTACTTGATGGCGGCGGCTTTATTTGTTAAGGATTGAACTTGTCCATTTCTCCGATGGGGGCCGGTCCCACTGTCACGCACAGCTTCTCATCCAGCCAGACCTCGGGAGAGAAATCAGAAGAGGGACTCCGTGTGACAGGGACAGTTTGGCAGGGCCTCAGGGACAGGGAGCTAATGTGGTCTCCTGGCAGGGAGGCCCCGATGCCACTCTCCTGGAGCAGAAGAGATGAGGGTGAGACTTTGAAAAAGGAGTTGAAGAATTGTGTCTCGTATAAAGCCTGGGTCAGTGGCTGGCCAGTAAATCACTGGAGGCTGGAAAGCTGGCCAGGCCTTCCCAGTGCAGGAGCTCCCGGCCTGCTGGCTCGGGGCTGTGGTGAGGATTTACACGGGTTCCCGAACCCATGACCTGGGCTATAAATTTTTCAGTGCATATATGCATTTCCCTGGGGCTGTGGTTCAGAGCATTTATCAATTTTCAAAGGCTGAGAAGTGTTGGTCTAGTTCAATACTCTTCCCCACAGGGAGGGGAGCAGCCATACTCCCCAGTAAGGAATCAGGACTGGGATTTGGAGACTCAAGTCCATCTGGGACCTGGTTAAAACCTGGCTGTGTGACCTTGGGCTGGTACCCTCACTTTGTCTGAATATTCTGACACACACACACACACACACACACACACACACACACACACACACACACACTTTCTTAAGGAGTTGCCTGAGATAGGAGTGAGGTCATCAACATCAGCATCTACTCACGGAAGATAAGAATTGGTACTCAGTCTTTGAATCAATGAATAACTTTGAAAATCAATCTTTTTCAACTATCCTTTCGCCTATCTACTTATTTAGAGAGAGTTTTACATAGCCCAGACTGGCTTTCACCTTGGTCTGTTAGCCGAGAATGACCTTGAACTTTTTCTTATATTCCTGCCTCCACCTCCTAGAATGCTAGGATTATAGTGTGCACCACCAGATAGGCTTCTACAGTGCTGGGCTCGAACCCAGCTATGCAAGTGCTCTACCACTGAGTTAAGTCCCCAGCCTGCTGCAAAACTGTCTTTTTACCCCTTCAGCAAGTCTGTCTTGAGTATGTCATTTAAGACATTAGCTAGACAAAGGCACAGTCCCTCCCACTCCCCTGGCTGGGAGCTCAGGAGGATGCTCTTGGAGGAGAACAAACCACTGTTGCCATGACAACACCTTGTCTGTGACTAGGGTGGCATTGCAGTGAACGTCCTAACAGGGTCAGCTCAGGACTCTATGTGAGGTCACCAGGCTTTGCAGAGGAGGCAGCAACCAAGCTGAGGCCTAAAGAAGGAGCAGCCGTTGGCCAGGAAAGAGCTAGGATGTGGCCTGGGGGCATGGGCAGCAGAATGTTATGGAAACGTCAAACATCTAGGCATCAACCATGCACTAAAACCAATGGAAAAAACTCCTCTGGACCCAGGCTAATGCCCTGAGAAGGTCCCACAGTCCCCTCATAATTTCTTACACCCTTTATAAGTCAGATAACAGTATTGTAACCTCTGTCCCTGTGACCATCCGAGGACTGCCCGTTGAGTGCCCGTTGATCATCAGTGGAATTTTCCGTCACCGTTAAGCATGTTTACAGGAACAGACATTGGAGGAAGAGGCATTTTAGGTGACAAAACATTTCCTTAGCGGCATGTTCCACTATATGCCTTTTGACTAGAGAGTTGTGGCAATTACTCTGTAGGGACATTTCTTGTAGGGTTTGTCTAAGATAAGGGACTTGAACAAGCAGTAAGGACCCTCCACTCTAACTCATTCTACTTTCCCACAATCCTTTAGTTTCTAGGTAGAGAATTCTGTCAAGCTCTCCCAACATGAAGTAGTAATTTGATTGTATTAGATGCATATGTAAGAGTATAATTACATACTCGTGTCATCTCCCTTTCATATACAAAAGTCCAGGGACTAAAGAAAGCCAGGGGGTAACACCGATGGGTCTTGCTGTGTTGACTGGCAGAGAAGCCACAACCATATCTGTTTCCTTCATATCCTGTCTCTGTTGAGATTTTGTGTACATTCGCTTAAAGTCAGTGGGCCAGAGACTTATCCAGGGGACGCTGGGGTGAGAGCCCAGCTAGGTAGTACCCAAGCTCCTGCTAGCAGAGGCGAATGAATGATCGCTGTGCAGCTTTCAGGGCTGTCCCAGGCTGGTGGAGTCCCAGGGTCACTGCTCCATTAGGGACAGTCTGAGTGATCACCTCAGTGGTGATTAATGCTGCTTCCCTCGGCCAGCCCCGGGTCTGTAGCCAAGAGCTGCTGTCATCTCTTTATTCTTCTTCCCCACCATTATTGAAAATCAATAAACTGTCCCAGCCCAATGAAGTTCAGTAACTGGGACGGAGTCCATAAATCAAATAAAAACTAAATTATATTTAAATAGGAACGAGGAATAAGAAGGCTGAGTTGGAGTGCCGCTGGGGCGCCCAAAGGATAAAGAAAACAAACACACTGGGCAAGAAAGTTAACCAGCTGGTGAGCCTCTGGAGGCATCTTCCTCCGCTCTCTGTTATCCAGCTCTGAAGGGTGAGGCCCAGCTGGGAGTCCCTCTGTGGTCACACTGTGGGGGATCCACTGCTCAAACACAGGCCTTGAGCTTCTCCAGGACCCACTGGGATTCTCCCCAGTGACCTCTCAGATCAACCCCAAGCAACAACTGCATTGACAAGAATGAGAGAGGAAACGCAGGAGGGAGGGTCCACACAGTCAGGCCTTTTGCTTTTTCCTTTGCCTTTCCTGCCTCTGGGTTCCTCTTTAAGATGCTTAAATGGTGTCTGCTGTCAATCTCTGCCACCAGAAATGGGTCTGGAGTTTGTACAGGACCAGGACACCAAGAAATATCTAATGCTGTGGCCAGAGGAGGATCTTCAGAAAGGTTTTGTCTTACTGGTGGGCCTGGCATAACTCTAGACTAAGGTGTCTGGAAGCCTGGGAAGGAACTGACCCGTTTGTGCTATTTAAAGGAACACAAAATCCAGCAATGATGCACAGAAAACGTGCGGCGCCTGCCTACAAGGGGAAAAATTACCCAGTGGTATAAGAAGTAGGGAAATATGGGCAGTAACTCGATACAGATGGTGATGAAATCAACGGATGAGAACATTAGAGCAGCGACCCACAGGTCCAATAAGACCTCAGAAGGGAGGCTTAAGATCCCAGGGGATACAGGAAATGGGGTCTATCTGTGCAAGTAACTTGTTCAGCAAGAAAGGCATAGATTACTGATGTCCGCCACAGCATGAGCAGATTTTAAAACCATTATGCTGATTGCATGTGTAGGAAATTTTGGGGTTGGGGGGAAGCAAAACTACGGTAATAAGAAGCAGATCCGTTGCTGTAGAATGGGTTGGGGTAGGAACTGACCTGTAGAGGGCGCAAAGGAGCCATGGGGAGGGGTCAGTGGAAATGGTCCTATAACTGTGAGGACGATTCTGTGTATAGATTTGTCAAAACTCGTTGGAAGGATGGAGAGAAGGTGAAGCAGTTAAGAATTGCAGCCGCTCTTCCAGAGAATGCGATTCAGTCCTCAGCATCACATAACAGCCTGGTATTCCAGCTCCAGCAGCAGGATCTGATACCTTCTCCTAGCCTCCAAGGGCACCTGCACTCCTGTGCCTGCACCCCATAAACACACACACACAAAACACACATAGACACGTACACATAAAGAAAAATGAATCTTAACAACAACAACAACAATAACAATAAAACCTCATTGTGGAGGAGGATACGGCATGGCTATTAAGAAGATGATGTGAGAAATTTGTGGCCGTGAAGTCCTCAGTATCTGGACTGTGGTGATTGACATACCAATCTGCAAATGTGATGCCATGGGTAGAACCAAACACACTCATACAGATGAGCGCAAGCACACTTGGAGGGAGGGAGGGAGGAAGGCAGGGAGGGAGGGAGGGAGAGAGAGAGAGAGAAAGAGAGAGAGAGAGAGACAACCAGAGAGGGGGAGAGGGGGAGAGAGGGAGGGGGGAGACAGAGAGGGAGGGCGAGAGGAAGAGAGAGAGCAACAGAGAGACAGAGACAGAGACAGAGAGACAGACAATCAGAGAGGGGGAGAGAGGGAGAGAGAGGGGGGAGGGCAGAGTCTGTGATACCGAGACCCAGGTGGTAAGTTTGTATTTCAGTGTTGCTATGTGTTACCCTCAGGAAGCTGGGTAAAGGAAACATGGGGGTCCTGTAATGTTTCTCCAACTGCATACAAATCTTAAATAATTCCTCTATATAGCTGATTTTTGAAAAGGTCCATACAATCCATCAAAGCTGTTTCTTCTTATAACCTGCTTTTTCTTGTCACATCAGCTGCCACAGAACATGCACTGCACTGATATGGCATACTAAGGAGATGTAGGAGTTCCATGGGTTTTTTTTTTCTTCCTTTTTTAAACCCACAGGAGAAATTGAAGGCTTTTCTGTTATCCAAGGATGATTGGAAAAGTTATGGGACACACCTGAGATTTCACCCAAGGGTTGGAGGGGTAATGAACTACAAAGAACCAATTTGAAGAGACATTGGTGAGAAAAAAAATTAATGTATTTTCTACTTGTATCCTATTTAACTGGAATAGCTATGGCTTATTACATTATGGTAACAGAAGATGGTCTGTATTATTCTTATAGCTCCCAGTTAGCTTCAACTTGACACATTCCAGAGTGACTGAGAGAGTCTCAGTCGGGGGATTGCTTCTGCCACACTGGCCTGGGGGGCATATCTAGGAAGCATTTTCTTGATTGCTAATTGAAGTAGGAAGACCCAGCCCACCACAGGCTGTGCCACTCCTGACAGGTGGTGCCGGGTTATATAAGAAATCTGGCTGAGTATGACCCAGAAGAAAAAGCTGGTTGGTAATGGTCCTCCATAATGACTGCTCCTGGCTGAATTCCTGTCCTGAATTTCCTTACTGATGGAATTATTAATTTTTTATTATAAATTTATTAGATGCTAAGCCTAATAAACCCCTTCCTTCTCCAAGTTCCTTTCGGCCATAGTGTTTATCACATAGAGCCAAGTTGGAATCAGGAGTGCGGTCTCCATCGTGGGGGTCTCTGCGCCTTCAATGGTGGCCTCTCTTTGGGAACTCCATCTCTGAACGTGGTGTCAACTCTCAGCGGCGCTCCATGACTCTTCCATGCCTTCAAAGCCAGTACCACGTGAGAGAGTCTTACAGATTATTTGATAAGTTCTGCTGTCAGATGTGTAGTCTTCAGCCCCCTGGACCCCTGTGTGATAGCTCTGAAGAAAGGGTTCCCAGATTTCACCTCAGGGATGTTAATCTTACCAACCACAGCTCATTCTTCAGCCTGGCTGGCAGATGACCACAGATTCTCAATACAAAATATCACAGGGCTGATCCCGAGAGCGTCTTTGTCTCGCTCTGGACCATCACCAGGTTTCCATTATCTGCAGGTCTCTCTGCATTCTTAAATTCCAAGTTCCCACAGAAGAGTTCACTAACCTCCGAGTCCTCACCATCTCTTCCAGCTCAGTGTTCCAGACACGTCCACAGTTCCCTGGAACAACATGGCCATATCTGTCACAGCAACAGCGTACGTACCTCAGTTGGAATTGTTCTCTTTCCTTCATGGCCCTATGTACCCCAAATAATGGACATTCATCCTTTTGTGGACGTCCAGTATCTGAGTCCTACTTCTGTCTTTGACATTGAGTGGAGCCCCAATATAGTCAGCTCTCCACATCTATGAGTTCTGCACATACAGATTTAATTAACCTTGGATCAAAAAAAAAAAAAAAAAAGATTTTCATCTCTAAAGAACACATTTGAACTTTGTGTGTGTGTGTGTGTGTGTGTGTGTTGGTTTTCAAGACAGGGTTTCTCTGTATAGCCCTGGCTGTGCTGGAACTCACTCTGTAGACCAGGCTGGCCTCGAACTCAGAAATCCACCTGCCTTTGCCTCCCAAGTGCTGGAATTAAAGGTGTGCGCCACCACTGCCCAGCTAAGTTTGTTCTTTTAAAACCTTATTAGTATTCCCTAAACACTATAGTACAACCAGTGAGTTCAAAGCCAGTCTGGCGTACATAGCAAGTTCCAAGCCAGCCAGAGGACTATAGAATGAGACTGACTCAAACAAACATAATACAGTCCAAGTGATGCTTGCACAGCTTTTCCATTGAATAGAACCAATCTAGAGATGACTTAGGGTAAGTGGGAGGAAGTATGTGAGTTGTTGTGCCTGCTTTCCCAAACTCCTTTGCTGTTAGCATTTAGGGTAAGGCCTGATGACAATGGGGCCTTGTGCCTGGCATATTGAGGCACAATGCTGGTGACTGTAGGAACTTCCCCAAGGCTCATTTGAGGCTCTGAAATCCTGGCTGCTATCTGGCCTTCATTTTCCTTGCTTGCCTTCCAGCCCTTATTGAGAGTCTTTCTGCTGCTGTCAGCTGAGGGAGACAGACAATAAACATGATAAATAAATTACACAGCACATCTGCAAGAGAGCAACATTATAAAGTAAATGAAGGATGAGTAAGGAAAAAAGGGGTGCTGTGTCGCGACCACCCTCGACCAGCAAGAATGACGCAACACACTCTCGGGCTCTTCTCCTGCAGCTTATTCAGGAACCTTTGAACAATCTTCTGACCCCGAGGAAAGCCAACCCACAGGTTAAATACTGTATGGTCAGCCACCCAGGTAAAGCCACGTGGTGCTATCTAACAGGTCCACATAGCGGAAGCAAGCCAGTTGACTCAGCCCATAACCAAATAAGGAGTTGTTTACTACAAGAGTGCTCGCCATCAGACTGGCGGGGGGCGGCGGCCAGCGCCATCTTTGAGGTGTGGTGCTTCGCAGCTCTCCACAGTGCTGAGAGTGGGGGTACAGGGGACTGGGCCCCACAGAGATGTAAGTCTGAGCAACGGCACAGAGATAAGTGGCCCTGGGGTGAGAGGTCCTGGAAGCCAGCAGGAACAGCAAGGTGGTTAGAGCAGAGGAGAGGAAATGCTGGACAATTCCCAAGCGGCCGGGCGGGGCAGGCCTTGGCAGAGATCACGGAGACCTTGAAAGTTTTTGTACCAAGCAACAAGCCATAGGTATGTGTTACAGTTTGGATAATAAATGTTCGCCCAAAGATTCGCAGATTCAAAACATGTTCTTCAGTGCAACCGTGTTCAGCCTGGGGAAGCCATTGGATCAGTAGATTGATTGACATGGACTGTGAAGAGGTGGGGCCTATTTCAAGAAAGTAGGTAGCTGGAGACAAGCCCTTGATGGGCGGTCTGTGTCCCTTTTGTCTCCATTTCCTAATGGTCATCAGGTGAGCCGCTGCCCTCCAACTTGCTCTTTAGGCATTACAACCACTTGTGCCTGGAGTGAACTCTCGGAAACCAGAAGCAACAACACCAAGTCTTTCCTCCTTTGTTTGTTTCAGGTGGCTTTCATTGTTTGTTTGTTTGTTGTCTTCTTTTTGTTCTCTTTTATTTTTCTATTGTGGCAGGAAGGTGACTGACATGCTTTCTTTTAGGTCTCAAGAAGGTCACTCTGTGTGTCCCTGGGTAACATGCTACATAAGCCAACAGGCATAAGAGCAAGGACGTAGCTGTGCCACGCAAAGCATGAGGTGGCTTGAACTTGGTGCTACCAGTGATGAGCTCAGATCTGGAGATCTGCTGAAAGCAGAGCCATTTAGTTTTGAAGCCAGGAGCCCCAGCCGGCACTGAAGGTTCTGGGCAGAATCACCGGAAGACAGAATTATCATTTTCTGAGGGAGGACAGTATGTAGCATGGTCTGAGGGTTACTTATGAACCTCTGAAGGTCGTTGTTTTATTTTGGGTTTTGTTTTTGAGTCAGGATCTCACCATGTAGCCACAGTTGGCCTGGAACTCACTATGTAGACCAGGCTGGCTTCAAACTGGGAACCTACCTGCTCCTTACTGTGGAATTAAAGCCACCACGTTCAGTGTGTCAGAGGGTTCTCTTGTTTTTATGTTTGAAGGTTTCGTTTTGTTTAGTTTTTTTTTTTTTTTTTTTTTTTTTTTTTTTTTTTTTTTTTTTTAATATTTAAGTATATGAGTGTGTTGCCTGGATGCATGTCTCCTCACCACATGTGTGCCTGGTTCATGTGAATGCCCGAAGAGAGAGTCATATCCTCTGGAACTGAAGTTGTGGGTGGTTGTAAGCTGCCATGTGGGTGCTGGGAATTAAACTTAAGTCCTCTGTGGAAACAAGTGCTCTTAACTGCCAAGCCACCTCTGCAGCCCAGAGATGACTTGAGTCAGAGATTTGAGTCAGCTCCTGGAGTTATAGACTGAATTGGTCTTCCAACCCCGCCCCCTACAAACTATCCTAAAACCTTAACTCCCAGTGTGGTTGTATTTGGAAGTGGGGTGTTTAAGAGATAATTAGATTAAGGTGCAGTCATGAGGCTGTAGCCCCACGGTGGCCTTAGTGTCCTAAGATCTACCATACTCCCTTCCCACGTGGAGACACTGAGTTGGCAGGTAGCAATGCAAGCTTGGGTCTGAACAGGAAATGTGAGGTGTGAACATAAATGTGGAGCTTGTTAGTGACTAGAGACAATTAAGGTCCTGAGACTGCAGGGACATGGGAAGAGACACTCACAGACAGAGCACCGTGAAGGGTCATCTGCACAAATGAGGCAAACTCGAGGATCCTTCAGAGAAGACAGAAAATAGCTTCCTGTTAGGAAAACACTTGGCTGGGAGCCGTTTCCTGGGGCCACGTTGGGGAAGAAGTGGGATGCTCTACCGCCAAATGCTGAAGAGAAGTCAGGGGTGGGCAAGGCCACCATGAGCCTTCAGAGCTGAGAGCTTATTGCTGAGGTCATATCTCCACCAGACTTCTGTTCTGGAGCTTGCCCTCCAGCCTGGTGAGTGTGAATGGCACCAGGCTAGCTGTGACCACCCTGAATTCACTCTACTGTTTTCTTTGACATCCAGGCCCTGAATTCAGTGAGAAGGCAGTGTTGCAATGGAGGAGTGGGGGTGTGGCCACTCCAGGATGCAGTCTTCTAGGCATGACCGACTCCTATACAGGTCAGAGGGCAGAGGTCATCAAGGGCTTTTCTTCTTCCAGAGGTGGAGCATAATCTCAGAGTGGAGGAGTAGTTTTTTGGCCACTTTCATCTTCTGTGCACTTGCATGGGATACTGGACCAGCATTGTTGTATAGATGATACAGGGTATGAGCTGAGTAACCCTTTAAGTTGGAAGCTCACATAGAAATATTGGATTTTTAAAAGTAAACACATGGTCCACGTGGTGGTGGCATACACCTTTAATCTCAGTGCCAGGGAAGCAGAGGCAGGTGAATCTCTGAAGTTGAGGCCAGCCTGGTCTATAGAGAGGGTTCCAGGACTGCACAGAGAAATCCAGTCTCATAAAAACAAAACAAAACAAACAAACAAACAAATAAACACAGGTACTTGAATTCAGTATATGGTCTCAAGTTTAGGATCCTCCTGTCTGTCTCCTGAGTAGTCTTATTACGCTTTTGGAAAATGAAGTGGAAAATTCTAGTTTCTTTGGAAAGTTAGTTATGTCAAATGCTGTTTTGCTGGAGCACACAGTTGAAAGGATATTTGGATATAGCAAACTTGTGAAAGGACGATTGATGAAGGAGCACAAATATGACCCCACAGACAGTGGGAGATGAGCACTGAGCATTGGTTTGGTTTGCTCCGCCTCGTTAATCTTCACTAAAGACACGCGCATATTGGTTTGCCTTACATAGTGTTGTTGAGCTCCACTTGTGATAACTTCAACATTGAGAGAAACTCACCCAAGAATTGCTTGTGAGGTTTCTGCCGGAAACTTGCTGCCTCTGTGGCCTTGCCTTCAGCTGGTTGGGGAGCCTGGTGGTTTCTTCAGGATTGAACTACAGCTGCCTAGTGCCTGCTTGCCAAGAGGACTGGACTGTAGCTGCCCGTTTGTGTCTGGTGTCTGCCTGCCTAGGGGATTGGCCTGCAGCTGCTGAACAGTATTTGTTGTTTGCTAACCCGAGCTGAACTGCTGCTAAAGAAGATCAAACTCGCCCCCTAAGAATGATTGCTGAACAGGTCCATTTCCCCCTTATCCTAATAACTTTTCTCTTCCACTACTTCTGCTGGGTGGCAGACTAGAGGAGAGGTTGAACCCTTATTAAAAGTATGCCTACAGAAAAAGATTTGAGTTTTAGCAAAAAGGCTTTTCAAATTGTTTTGTGTCTGAGACAGGCCCTACAGACTTGGAACTTGGCAGCCTCCTCGTAATTGAGCTGATTCCTTTCATTGGGTCTCTTAAGATACAGACAGACAGACAAACACTTCCCATTGGTTCTACTTCCCAGGAGAATAATGAATAGTCCCATGAGGAAAAAGAAAAGACTCCAGAAGTTTGCCAGTGAGGTGCTACTGTGACGCAGGTCCTCAAGTCAAGGCTCCTTTGCCTGCGGCTGTGGAGCTCAGCCCAGCTGGACACGTGTTGGCCATCACTTTCCTGGCACCTGCTGAGGCCGCGCTGGATGTGCCCCGAGAGCCGTTTCAGTTCCAGCATTCCATCCATGCTGGACTATGAGTCAAGGACAGAAGAAAGTCTTAATGCCATTCACAGTCTCCAGACTGGCACTGGCTCATGGCCACTCCCGTGCCCACTCTACCACCACCCTGACTCCAAAAGGCAGCAAAGGGAACTCATGAGGGTGTAGGGCATTAGAAAAGCAAAGGCATTCTAGATAGAGGCCATAGTACAGGCAAAGACACACTTCCTCCTCAGGAAGGAACGTGGACTGAGGTGACAGGAGCAGGAGACATGTAGTAGGTATGTGGCTCTTTGATAAATAAATTACATGCTAATGCCTTCTCTTTATGGGGCTATGCGATCAATATGCTTGTTTGACAGAAAGGGAAACTGAGGCTCTAGGGTCACTTGCAGAGATTTGAACTCAAAGTTCTCTCCGTGCTGGCAACCCCAGAGAGGCTCTGAAGGTGATGACTGAGCGAGCACCTTTGCCAGCTGTGCATTAGGCTGATGACAAATGAGTCACTCCTCTGGTCACTCGTGCTGTGGGAGGCAGGCACAGACACAACAGGACATGGAACCAATCCATCACTGCTTGATCCAAGGTGTTTTTATTTAGATCCCCTCCTGGTGCCCCCCTGGAGCGGCCAGGGAAAAAGACACATTCTGATGCTAACAGAGCTGTGTACCTCTGCTGCCAGCCTGCCTGCAGCCCAACAAGAAGGAGAGATTATAGCTTCATTCTCACTTGGGGGCAACTGGTTATGTCTGGAAACATTTGAACATCCCATAAAGCTCATTTCTTTTGCAAATGAGCCAGATAACACGGAACACTTCAAAGTGAAATTCCGTTGGGCTTTCCATCTGGCAGGCCTCTGGGGGAATGAGCTGAGCTGCCTTTGTTAATCAGGCCCTAGGAGTTGGGATTTTATGCTGAAATACAAATAACTATGCATTTGGGGGGAACAAAGCCAAGATGTGATCTCAACTGTATTTGGACTGAAATTCCTCGCTGTCTGCTAGCTCTTCGTACTTTCCACTCAGAGCGGTTCCTTGGTTCAGACAGCTATGGTCTTTTGTCCCTGAATCCCAAGAAGGTGGCCGTGGCTGGACACCTCCTGGTCACTCTGCCCTTGATTGCCATGCATGCTTGAAGAGACAACTTTAGTCTGTGTAACTCTGCCGCTATGTGTACTCAAGGCCTCTTACAACCTAAGGACACAGTTCCCTAGAGTCCTCCACACTGTCTTTCACCATGGACCCTGCTCCTGGTGGAGAGGTTTGTGGCTAACAACATCACATTTCCTGGACCCCACAGTAGTGAGTCATAGGCACAGAGTAGGCACTTTAATACACAGAGTAGGCACATTAATACAGTACACTTGCATGTACCTTGGAAGTCAGCAGTGAAAAGTTCCATAGTCCTTCATGGTCAAACATGCCTGTAACCGCAGCACTAGGGACACTAGGGGATGGGGAGCTGAAACAGGAGGATTGCAGTAAGTTTGAGGCAAGCCTGGACTACATAGTGTGAAGCCAGCCTTGGGCTACCTAGTGAGTTCTAGGCCAGGCAAGATGACAAAAGAAGACCTCATCACAAATAAACAAAACGTAACAGAGACACCCCACCTTGCCTTCCGTTCCTTCCAGAAAGCTGGGTCACATAAGCGAAGGGTTTCCCCGCAGTGAGTCCCAAACACTCTGTCTTTGTCCAGAGCCTTTTGCTATGGGTGGCAACTGTGATGTTTCCACTCTTGTACCCAAGCAGCCTCAAAGGTGTTCTCAGTGCGTTGACAACCCTGCGATTGAGTTCTGCTGTCCTGGGAGCCGTTCCTTATGGCAGGTTGGGAGCCCACGCCTTTAACCTTCACAGTGACTGGGTTAATTTTAAAACGTGGAAACTTACTTCCCAAATAGAGTACTCAGAGGATGGATGTTCAGCCGTTTGCTATGTAGGGTTTAGGAGCAAGACCTATGTCTATGGGATGATGTCTGTGGGATGAGAAGAACAGAGACACTGTCACATGGCTGGCTGCTGGTGTGGCTGGAGAGGAACGACTCTTCCTACATCTCCTGAAGACCCCCAGCCCTGTCTTCTCCATTTCTCCCCCAATGGAGGTCTGGTCTCAACAGGCTCATGGTTACTGCATGGCTCATTGGTGGTGGCCAGCCAGCGCTGGTAGCACCTGTGCACAGGGGAGGCTGGCCTCCACCCACACTACACATTTGCCCTGACCTCACCATGCGTATGCTTCCCATCGGGACTGCCACCTGGTACATCTCTTTCCCCTCGGATCTGCTTTCTGCCCTATCAAAGCCCTACAAGTTGTCAGGAGATTCAAACCTCAAATGGATGGGGAGCTGAAACCTGGTCTTCTGGTACCTTGTTGAGAAAAAAGTAAGACTACAGGACACGGATTTGAAGCCAGTCTTGAGTTTGATCCTGCCATGGGTGTCTGAAATATAAAATGTTCCACTTTCTGGCCTTAGTCACCTAGTCTAACTGGACTCAACCAACATCAATTTAAGGAAACTGTTGTTAAAAAAAAAAAAAAAAGCCTGGGATGGGAGGCTCCTAACACCGGGAATTGATGAGATAGTCACACTGGTCCCTTGGCATACAGAAAGCACTTTGACATTGAGGGACAGAGGTTCTCAGGCTGAGAAAAAACTACCCAGGAACCCAGACACCTGCCACCCGGGCTAGGCTTGTCCCTCTGCAGGGCCCTGCATGCTTTCAGCATTTGCTAAATAGCAAACCATGGAAATCATATCAAATGTGCAGCTAAGGCCAATATGGTAGCTCACATCTATAATCCCAGCATTCAGGGGGTGGAGGCAGGAGGATCGCCCAGAATTTAAGGCCAACCTAGGCTACACAGTAAGATCCTGTCTCAAGGAAAGAAAGAATCAACAAAAAGTACAGGCACGTGGCATCCTGTCTACCCACAGCAGGCATCTTCTTGCTGCATGTCGTGACCCATTGAATCTCCTTGCTCTGAGTCCTCCTAACAGACCCAGCTTTTAGGCCTGGAAGATGGCATTGATTGTCCCTCCTCAGGAGCTCCAAGCCACTTTCGGCACTTGGGTGCCTTGAGCCTTGAAGAACAAACCTCAGGAGGGAGGCTCATGATGGGGCAGAGACAGACCCAAGCCAGGCCAGAACAGCTGATGGAAATGAGGTAGCTGGATTCGGGCAACCAGCTCAATGTTGGAGACCCAAACCAAGGCTCCTTTCATGAGCTGTATTCAAATAGGCCTTCACCTTCATTCTTCCTTTGCCTAGCTGTGAGACTCTGGCAAATCAGAGCTCAAGCTGTGCTATCCCATCTGCTGCTCAACAGGCTGCAACACACAAATAGCCTGTCTCTGAGGTGTGCTGCAGTGAACACTCACCCAAGATCTCAGAGTCCTGGTGACATTTACACAGAGCCTGTCACCACACTGACCTTGTGATGGCTTCCCACAGCAGGGCCTTTGCTTACCTGTCCCTCCGTTTGTCACTGCCATGGAGCACACTCTGTCCAGTTCACTTCACAAACACCTAAGGCTCAGGATGGACAGATGTAGTGGAATAAACACCTATATGAGAAGCCTGAGGGTGTGTCCAGGTCACCAACAACTAAAGAGATCACCATCCATGGCCTTTCTGAGCTTGCATCTGTAACCAGGGCTCAGGCAGTCATCAGAGGAGCATTTGCATATTCATGTGGAAGCTTCTTCTGCTCCCCCAGCTAGCTACAGTGTGAATTCAGGGCTTCTGGCTCTCTCCTTATTCCCAGTGCTTCAGAGACTCTGTTAAACCACATTATAATTAGGACTAAGAAAGCCTGCAGGTGCGTTTTAATATAACCCACAAAAGCAGCCGTGTGCGTGTGCGTGTGGTGTGTGTGTGTGTGTGTGTGTGTGTGTGTGTGTGTGTGTGTGTGTTGAGTCCCTAGTGTTAAGACAGGCTTCTTTCCTGGTCCCCTGGTTCCCACTGTCCTCACCTCCCACAGCTGCTCCATGGAAGGACCATGAGGACAGGTGTAAGGTCAAACGTCAGCTGCAAATTTGCAGGCACAAAGGACAAACTGTGGAGGGGTGATCCAGGCCCCCAGCGGTTGGAGGAGTTGGGAGGAGTGAGTGCTCCCTGTAACCGGGCCACTGGAACATTCTTGGCCCTGATGTGGTTTCACATGTTCACAGTTGGTTGGCCCAGAGGCTGTTCATAGATTTGGTCTTGGGAAACAAGCCAGGACTCATCTGGTTCCGGTGCTCATTTCCGACACTGGAGCAACAAAGGGTCCTGACATGGGCTACAAATGTCAGTAGCCAAAGACTAGCACAGGGTCATTGAAAGATAAATAGCACAGTGACCATCTGCCCAGCCTGTTCCTGTCATTTCCCACTACACTCAGCCCAGCCTTTAATGAACTAGCAAAGGCCCACAGAGGTGGTGACCACAGTCTCCCAGTGGCGTCAAGAGTCTGAGGGGCACCAAGGAAAAACTTAAGGACAGTTTCAACAGTCTCTGCCTCCCAACCTCCAAACCTCAGAGCCTCCCTCCCTCC
>NW_022196900.1:6758628-6775385 GCF_008632895.1 Mastomys coucha
CCCTGCCTCCCAGCCTCCCTGCCTCTCAGCCTCCCTGCCTCCCAGCCTCCCTGCCTCCTAGCCTCCATGCCTCCCAGCCTCTCTGCCTCCAAGCCTCTCAGCTTTCCAGCCTTCCAGCTTCCCAGCCTCTTGCCTCCCAGCCTCCCAGCCTCCCTGACTCCTAGCCTCTCTGACTCCCAGCCTCTCAGCCTCCTTGCCTCCTTCCCTCTCCCCCTCATCCTTTCTTTCTCCCCCTCTTCCATCTCTATCTTCATTAAAAACAACAACAACAACAATACATTTCAAAAGCATTCATGCTCAGGAATTACTGAAGACATCTGGACCTTTTAAAACATTATTACAAATGTCAAGAAACAAGATGTACTTTAAAAGTGAGTAAACTGAGATTCCAGTTTGTTAAGCTCACTCATTCTGCAGCCCTTGGGGTCATCTCTGGAGTATGATGGTTTGAGTCAAGGTAAGTTTCCAATACTCTGCATCTATCATTTCTATATGGCTCCTCATGAGCACACTCACCTGATGCTTTTTAAAATAGCATAAATATCAACCAGAATCCGTGTCCCCTTTTGTTTCCTTTGTGTGACCCAGATTCACGAGTTATTGAGGAAATGTTCATTTAGGGATGGTGACAAGGAGTAGGCAGACACTGTGGTCACCCAGCTGAGGTGGCATTTGATTCTAGACTCCCCGGCAAGGCACAAAGTTCCCATCTTGATGGCACCCCAGCCTGTTATGTTTCCTGCCACAAAGAACAGAATGTTCGGCCGGGTCAGACACAGCCCCCATTAGACCTGGCTCCATTAGGTGCCCACCCCAGGCCCCTCCCAGTGATACAGTAGAATCCAGGTCTCTCTGGGCTTTGTTATTCCCGTGTGACAGCATATGGTTAGATCACTCTCTTTCCAGACTCCCTGAGCTCTAGTACTCTCTGTTCATGAACTTGAACAGCAAAGCAATCAGAAACTTAACATTTTGCAAGCTGGGCAGGTGGCCTGCTTGCCAGCTGGCTGCCCAACCAAGCGAGCATGGCTTGCTAGTCCTATGCTGTGCTTGGCAGTGGTCAGGAGGACGATTTGGGAAGAGGCTCCAGCAGATCGGCCTCGCAGATGACTTCCCAGATGCTGAGCTGAAGGGAAAGTGGCAGAGGCGGGTGGCCAGGGGAGGCAGCCTGCGAGGCAGAGCAGGTGGCCTTAATACAGCAGGTTTGGCATAGTCTTGTCTGGACCTCTTTCCGGGGGTCTGTCAGGCTGCTAGCGGGTGAGACGGGAATGCTCCATAATGTGCAATGCATGATGGGAGAAGTAGAAGTGGAATGCATGTCCGGCAGGTTCTGAAGGGTGTTGGTATTGCTGCCTGCACACTGGACAGTGGGCATCTGAGACCACAGCCAATGCTTGCAGCACACCAGCTTGCAGTATAAGGCAGAGACTGGTCACTGGACTGAAGAGAAAGGGGTAGCTGACTGAAGCTGGGTCCCGGAGGGTGGAGTGGGATAGACAGACAAGCCCTGGATAGAAAGGGAGGGGTCCAGGGTACTGCACACATCCTGGTTCATCATCCTGTCTATGTTCCTGTCTCTCTCTGGGCCTAAGGGGTGACTGTTCCCCATCCTGCCTCACCCATGTGACTTTTGGAAGCAGACAAAACTAAGATTGCAGACAGGAAAGGACTGGTAAGGAGCCAAGGCTGGCCTGAGGCCCCCAGCCCTGGGCTTCACTGGGTACCAGCCCTCTGGCCTTCTACCATCTCTGAGAGGGAGGAGTAGAGGCCATATGTTGGGAATCGAGGCTCCTGTGGCAGTGGTGGCTGTCCCTGTGAACCAGCCATCGGGAAAGCAGTGAGAGGCTCTGAGCAGGCGAGAGGAAAGCACAGGACGCTTTTAGGACACTTCCGGTTACCTGTTCCTCTCGTTGCTTTCCAGCTGTCTCACAGCCTTAGGAACCGTAGACCCTGCTACAGTGAAGATCATCCCTAGGCACGGAAACTAAGGAATTGCATCGCTCAGTACGCGCTGACTGCTGTGGAATCTTCTCAACAATCTTGGGTTTTCATTTTTTTTTTCCAATTTCATGCATGTATTGTGTGCGTGCATGCATACACATGTGTTCATATGCATGTTCCCCATGGTGTACATATAGAGCTAAAAACAAAACAAAAAACAAAATCTTGTGTAAGTCTGTTCTCTCCTTCCACATACTTAGTCTTCAGGCTTGGTGGCCAGGGCCTTTACCCAGTGAGCCATCTCAGTGAGCCTCAGTGATTTTGACCACCCACTTATAACACGCTGGGAATTCTTGGAACCAGTGGCCGTGGCTGCTAGGTTTGCTTGTTCATTAGCGGGTTACATCAGATTAGACACATGCTCATCTTGTATCTGTGAGACCCGTTGGCCTGGTGTTCTAATGCTGCAGCTTAGTACACCATTACGTCCAGGCTCTAGAGGAGCAGTCCAAGCTTGACTAGCCTGAAGTAGCCACTCAGGCCTTCAGGAGCCTGTCAGCCAGCAGCATTCCTTTCTGGACTCTGTGGGACGAACTGACTTTTGAACTCACTCTGGTTCTTGGCCAAATTCAGCTCTTGGAGGTTGTTGTGGTAAATCTCTAACCCAAATAAGCCCGGGGAAAGAAATCACAACTCAATTAATATGAATACAAGCTACACGCCTAGATTGGGCAGATCTACCATTACACTACTATATTCCCCATCTATGAGAACCCTTATAACTTGCGGTTTCTCCAGGCCACGTGCTTCTGTTCCATTTTCCTTCCACCTTCTCCTCTTCCATCTTGCCCCCCTCCCCCAATCCTGTCTCCTCCTTCTCCAAACTTTTCAGCTCCACCTTCCCTTCTACTGCCCAATCATCCAGCCCTAGCCTTTATTTTACAAGTTAAGGTGTGGAGAAGGTTGACAAGAAGTCACCTGTATATTTTCTTCCCTCCTCTTCCTCCTCCTCTTCCTCCTCCTCCTCCACCACCCCTCCTGCTAAAGTGGAATTAGCATCAAAATACAAGACCAGAGCTATCCATAACAGGAGGTTGGAGGGCTGAGATGGCCTACCCCTCCCAAGGCCTCCTTCTTGCCCAGTAGAAGCAGGCCTCTCTAGCCTCTGCCTCTGTGACCCCCTGAGAGAGAACTCTGTCAGGGGAGCGGGTAGGAGGAGTGCTGATTAAGTCGGGTTTCTGTGGCTGTGATGAAACACCAAAAGCAAGTTGGGGAAGAGAGGGTTCATTTGGCTGACATCCCCATCCCCACACCATACTCTGTCTGAAGGAAGTCAGGACAAAAACTCAAACAGGACAGGAACCTGGAGGCAGGAGCTGATGCACAGGCCATGGAGGGGTGCTGGTTTGCTTCCCCGGACTTGCTTGGCCTGCTTTCTTATAGAATCCAGTTATGACCAGTCCAAGGATGGCATCACCCACAATGGGCTGGGCTGGGCCCTCCCCCATCAATCACTAATTAAGAAAATGTCCTACAGACTTGCGTAAGCCTGAACTTATGGTGGCATTTTCTCAACTGAAGCTCCCTCCTCTGCAATGAATGCAGCTTGTGTCAAGTTGTCATAAAGCTGGCCAGCAGAGCTGCCTAGAGTCACCTCCTGTTTGCTGGGTGGTTGACCTGGTTCCTGGAGTGGTGCTGCAGCCACAGGCTCCGCCCACGTGAGCACCATCAAGAGGCATCCTAGAAGTTCAGCTACTACAGCTGTGAACTTACCTTTAGAAAGCAAATCAATAATAAACCTCAAGTTGGGTGTGGTGACACACACCTTTAATGCCAGCACTCAGGTGGCAGAGGCAGGTAGATCTCTTAGTTTAAGACCAGCATGGTCTACAGAGGGAGTTCTAGAACAGCCAGAGCCACACAGAGAAACCCTGTCTCAAAACCATCTCCCCAAAACAACAAAACAAAGCAAAACAAAACAAAAAACCCACAAACACCTTTCCAAGACAATTATGTAATCTGAAAAGTCATCAAAGAAAAATGTATTTGGGAGATAGAAGGCAGGAGGTGGGGAGTTCAAGGACATCCTTGGCCTCAGAGCAAGTTTGAGGCTAGCCTGGACCACATAAGATCCTGCCACAAACAAAAGAATTTTAAAAACTGGGGACTGAAGAGATGGTTTAATGGTTAAGAGCACTGGCTGCTCTTCCAGAGGTCCTGAGTTCAGTTCACAGCAACCACATGGGGAATCTAATGCCCTCTTTCTGGCATGCATGTGTACCCTGCAGATGTGTCTGTGTGTGTGTGTGTGTGTGTGTGTGTGTATGTGTGTATGTGTGTGTATGTATGCGTGTGTGTATGTGTGTGTGTGTGTGTGTGTGTCTAGTGTTCTTTTAAAAATGGGAAAGAGCTAGTGGAGTTTATGAAAAAGCTACCCTGCCCAGGTCAGATAACTACATTTGAGTTTGACCATGTTGAGTTTGGCTGACTCACCAGCCAGACTAGAATTCCCCCCCAAAACCCAGAACTTATGCCTGTTTATCTGACCAGCAGCCCCTGAAGCCAGAGTGAGTGGGCCAGTGTTAGGGTCGATGTGTGTATAGTGTATATGTGTGTGTGTGAGAGTGTGTGTATGTGTGTGTATGTGTATATGTGTGTGTGAGTATGTGTGTGTATGATACATGAGTGTATGTGTGTAGGTGTATATTGTATGCATGCGTGTATGTGTGTATATGTATATGTGTGTATGCACTCGAGTGCATGTATGTATCTGCCTGTGGGCATGTACATGTGAGCATAGATGCACGCAGAGGCCAGACTCAGGTCCACATCCAGCCAGTGCACATTCTTTACCTCTGAGCCATCTCTCCAGTCCCTCCCCTTTTGTGCTTTTACACGATCTGCCATATTGTTCTCTAGCAGGCTTCTTAGCATTTGCCACCCTTGCCTGCTCCTCTGTCTTTCCTGCCTCTGGGCCATCCCTTTGCTTCCTCCTCCTGTGTGCCCCTCTGTGGCCTCACCTGGGAGGCACACCTCCGGCCGTGCCTGTGCAGGGGCTTCCAGGGTGGTTTGACCATGCTGACCACGAGCTGGGCTCTGGGGCTGAATGGAAGGAGCAAAGGAGAAGGGGGTGAGCACCAGGTCCATCTCCCTCTGCTCTCTGAGCCACCCAGATGTGTGAAAGCTCTTCTGCGCTTTCTGTGCTGTCATGGCCTGGGTCCTCCAGCCATGAGCCACGAGAAGCCTTTCCAGCCTTGTGCTGCTTCTTGTGGGTATTTGGCCACCAAGAATGAGAAAAGTAACTATCCGCCCACACCCTGGCAGAAGATAATGTGAGTTCTTCCCCTATGCATTTGTGGGTCCTGATACTCAGGTGGATTCATGAGTCATGGAAGTGACTGGAGTACAGCTCATGTACTGGAATGATATGAACCACCTGTGAGCAGAAGAGCCAACTGTTCTGCTCCCTCCCCTTCCATCCCTTTATCTGGCTGTATCTCAACTACACAGGCCCCAGAGGAGCCAGTACCAGACAGAGAAATACATGGAGGCCAGTTCCAGCTTCACAGGAGATCTTGGAATTTAATTTAACTCCTCCAGACAGTGTGCTGACTCTTCTGTGGGCTCCCAGAGCAGCCTCGTGGAACAGCTGGAAACCGGCTGTGGTAGCTTTGTCTTCACATCTCCTTAAGAATCCCAGGGGATCCCACAGAGGCAAGGACCTTGCAGAAAAACTTACAGATGTCCAGGACCTCCGTTTTGGAAAGAACTGCAGATATCACTCAGTGACGCATCTTGTATTTTAAAAACAACTCAAATGAGACCCGAGGGATCTCCCCCGGTCTCATGGTTTCCCTTGGTTTTTGATGACTATTAGCAGTAAGAATGTAAACAGGAGGCTAGGGAACTAGCTCAGTGGGTAAAATGCTTGCTGTGTAAGTGTGAGGACCTGAGTTCACATCCCTAGAACCCAAGTAAAAGCAGATGTCATTAGTGCCTGCGATCCTACCACAGGGGAGGCAGCATCACTAGGCTCCCTGGAGTTCACTGGCTGCAGAGCTTGCCAAACTGGTGAATTCCAGGTTAAATAAAGACCCTGTCTCAAAAAAGTAAGGTGGAGAGTGGTGGAATAATACATGTAGGCCAACCTCTGGCTTCTATTGGCCCCGGCGTTTATATAGTGTACACACATACAGTGTACACACATACAATGTACACACAATGTACACATACAGTGTATACACAAAGTGTACACACATACAGTGTATACACAAAGTGTAAACACATACAGTGTATACACAGTGTGCATACATATAGTGTATACACACAGTGTATAAACATGCAGTGTATACACACAGGGTATATACCGTGTATACCCGTACAGTGTATACACAGTGTATATACACACACAGAAGTCACTTGTACACATACCCCTGCAGCATACACACATGCACAGATGAACACATGCATATAGCGCACACATACACACATACACACACACCACAGAGCACTCATTAGCGTGTGCACACACACAGAATGTAGAACAGTTCTCATCCAGAGGCTCCCCCCCTCCTGTCCCGCAGCTGTGTCACTGCCTCCAGTTGAGGGCAGACACCAGGGTAGAGAAAGGAATCTGTCTCGCTGAACTCCACACAACCATCCAAGCCCCCTCGCTTCGTTATCTTCATATTACATTCTGGCCTTTCATATTAAACCATGACTATTTTTATATTAAACTATGACTCTTCCTTATTAAAAACTGATTCCAACAGCAGATAATTTAGTGGCAAAGTGAAACAAATAGAGGACACATTTTCTGTGTGTGTGTGTGTGTGTGTTTTTAATAATTTTCTATTAGCAGCTGAGGTTGCCCTGATCTTATTCTGTATATTGATTAAGATTACGCTTCTAACTCACCGCACATATATTTCGAGGCCAACATGCCTTTGAACACTCTTCTCCAGCCTCAACCTTCCAAGCTTGGTTAGTTGACCGAATTCTGGAACATCTTAAACTGTGTTGATTTATTTATGGGAATTTATCCTAGCTAGGGCTCCAGGGTAGGTGATTTCTGGAGCAGAGCTCCAGAATCATTATGAATCATATGGGACCATGACTGCGAGGATCTCATGAAGTCATTAAGAGATCGTTAAAATCTAGGCAGGCCTGGTGTAAAGACAGTGAGGCCTGGTCACGGCAGGAGCAGCCAATTACATAAACACCAGTGTCTGTGAGGAAAAGATGTCATACATACAATTACAGGTGATAAACCGAAGAAAAACACCTCTAACATTTATAAATGTTACAGTGGGTGAAGAGCTAATTAGCACAGAGGACTTTCTACCTTGCCACATAGAAGGAAAAAACTCAAACCATCTGCAGAAACCTTGATGAGAGACTGACAGTGAAAGACTCCCTGCTCAAACTGAGGAAGCAACTCAGAAACATATACATGTGTGTGTGTGTGTGTGTGTGTTCTTAGGCCAGCCAAGCAGCATTAGAGATCAATAGAGCCTAACCCTGGTGAGGAGGCAGAGGGATGCTTGGCTGGGAAGAGATAAGAGAGGTTACTTCAAGGCACAATGGCAGAGTCTATCAATTGCCCCAGACTTTACTCTACACACTTCCCCACTCTGCTGTGCAAAGATACACAGCCAAGGTTGGTTACTTCAGCTGTTGGTACCATGGAAATCTTAAAACAGTGTAGATTAAAAAGAAACAATTGGAGTTTGAGAGATGGCTCAGTGGTTAAGAGCATTGACTGCTCTTCCAGAGGTCCTGAGTTCAATTCCCAGCAACCACATGGAGGCTCACAACCATCTGTAATGGGGTCCGATGCCCTCTTCTGGTGTGTTTGAAGACAGCTACAGTGTACTCATGTACAAAAAATAAAATAAATAAATCTGAAAGAAAAAAAGCAAACAAGAAAGAAAGCAAGAAAGAATTGTGAAATGAAGGGCTAGTGAGTAGCTCAGTGGGGAAAAAAACCAAAAACAAAAACATTGTTGTGCAAGCCTAACTGACTGAGTTCAATCCCTGTAGACCCCAAAATGGTAGAAAGAGACAATTGACTACCATGTTGTCCTGAAAAGCACACACAGAGAGACAATAATTAATAAATACCCATATTTAAAAACTCTAAGCCGGGCAGTGATGGTGCATGCCTTTAATCCCAGTACTTAGGAGGCAGAGGCAGGAGGATTTCTGAGTTCGAGGCCAGCCTGGTCTACAGAGTGAGTTCCAGGACAGCCAGGCCTACACAGAGAAACCCTGTCTTAGAAAATAACAACAACAACAAAAAACAAACAAACAAACAAAGAATCTGTATGAAAATAGATGAACATCTTTTAAACAATATGACACATGTATAATATAGATAACTGTGACAGGTGAGCATATATTTAAGAGGTCTGAAAGCATGGACATAGTAGCTATTGTTTCTGAAGAACTGAAGTAAATGACTTCTTAAGATTCACTAGCATACTTCTTATTTGAATTATAGTCAGAGAAATCGCAAACCTTTAGAAAAACACATCCAGCTCCTTTTGCTGGGTCCTGCCTTCTCCCCCAGTGACACCAGGCTCCTATGTCAATCTCCAGACACAGAGTTGTGGATACCAGATGCTGGTGTCTGGAAGACTTAGTTTTCACTTTCAATGATGGGTTGATAACAAATTAAGGGACAGTGGAGGAGCTGTGGGGAGGATGTGGAGTGAGGAGCATCACTTGGCACATATGTGGGAGTCCACAGAAAGGTGATGTGTTAGCTCCTTCTTCCACCACGGTGACAGAACACCTGACAGAGGTAACCTAAGGAGGAAAGATTTCTTTTGGCTCATGGTTTTGGGAGCAATAGGGGTATCATGGTAGGAAGGGCAAGGCTTCTGGGGAGCTCTCTGGGGTAAGAGCTTGTCAGAGTTTGCTCACATCTTAGAAGATCAAGAAGCAGAGAGCTCAGACCAGTGGCAGAAGTGGAAATAAGGTGGAGCCCAGGTAACCCATGTCCCATTACTGGGTCTTCCGCCTCAAGGACCTCACAACCTCCCAAAACACACCACCAGCCAGGGAGCACATCCTGAAGCACACAGCCTGTGGGCACGGTTCAGATTTGAGCCATAGCACACTGAAAGGCTGGGAGAAGCTGTCTCCTGCAGTGTGTGGCTGTGGAATTGACAGGAAGAGAGATACAAGGGAAAAGTTGGTGGCCCTCAGTCCAAGCAGCTTAGAGCCACCCTTGCCACCTTTCAATTCTTTCCCCAACATGTCTGACACCCAAGGCTTCCAGTACTTCTCTTCCATTGTTCCCTGTGTCATTGTGGGATGGCCCCCACAGTCCCTAGCAATGCTTTATGGTGGCAGTTGCTTTAGTCTAAGTTCCTCTCCTGTTCTTTCTCTGGGTGAAGATTTACATAGGGCTTGCATAAGAGTCTGAGCCCAGACTCTACTCTCTCACCAGACACTTTGGTCTGTTTCACGCGTTGTTCCTAACAATGCAGTTAGATTTTGTTCTGCCATCTTAAGGCTTTACAGCTCCATGTTTTCTCCCTTCTGTGGGTGTGATGGCCAGGAAAACATAGTGAGACCTTGTCTCAAAAATAAATAGATAAATAATAAACAAACAAATAAAATAAAACAGTAAATTAAAATTAACTCATGATGAAGTAAAGTACTAAAGGTAAATGTCCAAATCGTAAAGCTACTAGGAAGAAAACCATGTTAGCTTTCCATCACTGTGGCAAAGTACCTGAGGTAATGGGTGACTAGGGAAAAGGGTTTATTTGAACTCAGCATTTAAGATGCTTCTGTTCATCAACAGGTTGGCCCTGTTCTTGGGTCTATGGGAACATGGTATAGCAGGATGGGAACAAAGACAGCAGAAGGACTGCTCACTTTATGACCAGACAGTAAGGAGGTCAGGACTCCAATGCCTCCTTCTCTCTATTGAGCCCTAGAGGTTCCAGTACCTCACAAGGGTCCCATTGGTGACCAAACTTCCAAACTATGAGTCCTTAGGGGGAATGTTCACTACCGAAATAAAAAGAAAAGAAAAGAAAGAAAGAGAGAAAGAGAGAGAGAGAGAGAGAGAGATCTCTTATCTCAACCTAAGCAAATTATTTATCTTTTTTAAAAATAAATTTTAATTATTTTATGATTGTGGGCATTTTGTTTCTGTGTACATCTGTATACTACTTTTGTGCAGTGTACACAGGGGCCAGAAGAGGGCACCAAATCCCCTGGAACTGGAGTTATAGATGGTTGTGAGCTGTCATGTAGGTACTGAGAATTAAACCTGAGTCCTCTGAAAAAGAAGTAAGCACTCTTAACCACTAATCAACCTCTCGAGTCTATCTATCTATCTATCTATCTATCTATCTATCTATCTATCTATCACCTATCTATATCATCTAGCTATCAATTTTTAGCTAAAAAGCATAATCAATAAAGACAAACATAGATCAAACCTAAAAGCTTCAGTACAAGAAAGGAAGCAAACAACTGAGTGAAAAGACAGCTCACTGGTCAGGAGAAAAAAAATTTCACGCCATTAAGGATTGAGGGTGTGTATGTATACATGTGTGCAACTCAAATATATCAATAGCAAGAAAACAAATGACGCCACTCTCAGTGAACGAGGGACCTGAATCCAAAGACCAAGAGCCACTCAGGAGAGGGCAAGCAAAGGTAGACACAGGAAAAGTGTTTAACATCAGATCATCAGAGACACAAACTCAATCCACAGCAAGGTATCCCCCACACCTTCTAAAATGACTTCTATCTAAGTGAGAATGATTGGTGAGGACATGGAGAAAAGGGGACATGCCCACACCCGTCCTATTGAATGCAGCTGTACAGTCCAGAAGAATCTTTCAGTTTTAATGTTTCTAACCACATCTGCAAAGTTCTTTTTCTTACAAAAAGTCACATGTGGATGCTGGAGGGCCTCATTTGGCCTCCCTGGGTGAGTATGTTGGCAAATGACTACGTGACTGTCGGAGGAGTTAGGGGGATGGAAGCACAGGCATTCCCCCCCATACAGAAGAGGAAGCAAATGCTCCAGGGGTGCATTTGAGCAATAGATAGCTACTCTTGTTCAAAGATGGGATATCAAGACAGTGGGAACTGAGACATGGGGTGAGGGGAAAGACAGGCTATCCTCTGAAAGTCTTAAATTATAGCTACAGGTATTCATTCTCCATGTGAAGGATATGAGCAAATGGGACATACACCCTCATGAGAAGTTAAGTGTGCCCTCAGTATGGACGAGCTGTGGCCATGGTGTCTCTTGACATCTTGAACTTGGTTTGGAAAATCTAGGAGGCTTTCACAAAAGCGGCCATGTATTGGTTTCTATTATTGTTCTATATCCTTTCTAGAAAGTCAGCATCCCATGGGAGTCACAGGGATGGCTCTCCTGGAGGATGCGATGGTGATTGGTGGGTGGCTCAGAGTTAGTCCTGTGTTCTCCGCATCCCAGGTAAAGCCGGAAGATCCTGCCCCTCGCAGCTGAGGAGGGACTATCTGTGTGGGAGTCAGTGTCACCAGCGTGGACTGACTATAACCACGAGGAGTACTTATAATGGTTCACAGCGCTCCGTAGATGGCCAGGTTTAGAAGCAACGGTCCTTCCTCCATTAGTGACCTTCCGCAATGGCTCTGGTTCCTGCTCCTTTTCTAAACATGTGGCTTTGGCTTCCCATCAACCCTGTATACCCAATCATCCTTTTGATAGATTCTTCAAAACCTTCGTTTGTGAAGGGGGAATCCTTGTGGAGCCAAGGGTTTCTGCTTGTGCAGGGGAAACCTGCGGGAGCCAATGAGTCTGCTGCAAGATTTGCCAAATGAAAGTTGTTTTATCATTATTATTATTAAACAGGAAGTGACACAGATCCCTTTGTGAAGGACACTGACAGAGTGCCAACCCTGAGGACACACAACTGTGCTCGTGGCTGTTGTCAGACCATCTTGAAGACTTGCAGGTGTGAGTCACGAGTCAATTGCAGATAGCACCCGCCAGAGCTTTGGGGCCAGCCACAGCCATTAGAGACAGTGTATTCTCTGAGCAATGCCTTTGAAGGAAGGTATCCCAACTTGACTTTCCAGCCTACCCAACCTATGAAATATATTCTCCAAGTTATAACAAAGGGGAATGAGCCTTCGTCTCTCTAGAGCCGTGCTTCTCAGCCTTCCTAATGCTGTGACCCTTTGATACAGTTCCTCATGCTGTGGTGACCCTCCAACTATAAAATTATCTATGCTGCTACTTCATAACTGCAATTTTTCTACTGGTACAAATCGTAATGCAGATGCCTGGATATATGATATATGACTCTGTGAAAGAGTCATTTACCCTCAGAGGGGTCCCAACCCACAGGTTGAGAACCCCTGTTCTAGCGTCACGCGTGGAGTGCTGTAAGTGTGAACACAGGCCTCCACTGGGCAGCTGTGGAGATGAATGACTGGGCCATTCTTTCATTGAGCTTCAGTGTTCTCATCCATATCAACCTGCATCCCAGGAGGAACTATGACCATTCCCAATGAGAAAAAAAAATTTTTTTTAAAGATTTATTTATTATTATAGATGAGTACACAGAAGAAGGTGTCAGATTTCATTATTGGTGGTTGTGAGCCACCATGTGGTTGCTGGTATTTGAACTCACAACCTTCAGAAGAGCAGTCAGTGCTCTTGCCTGCTGAGCCATCTCACCAGCCCGAGAAAAAAATTTTTTAAACAAAGCTGTGTGCTGTAAACGAGGTGGCATGAAACTCCACTTCCATCATTCAAAGTCCTGAAGTGTGAGATGAGTAAATTCCTTCTGTGACTCAGCTAGGAAACCATCGTTGTTGCCTCAAGTGTGATCCGCGGAGACCCTGCGCTCACAAGTGAAAGATGATCGTGTTGGTTGGTATCTTGCGCTCCTTAACAGCATCAAGGGAAACTGGAGCGGAAGGAGCAGAAGTCAGAGGCGGGATTTACTGGCCCACCTATCCATTTGAGGAACAGGGTGAGTCTGGGCCTCATCCTGACTGGAACCAAGGGACTCATCCATCCCCTGACACCTCTGCCACACTTCTCTGGCCTCTTGCCTTTCCATCTCTTCATGCTGGCTGTGTTCTCCAGGCAGGCACATGTCTGCTCCACATGCTGCCTGGTGCATAGTGAAGGACAAGGGCTTCCACCCCCAGGCTCCTTTCAGCTTAACAAGTGTGGAAGAAGGAGAAGGAAGAGAAAGAGGAGGAGGAGGAGGGGGGAAGGGGGAGGGGGAGGGGGAGGAGGGGGGAGGGGAGGGGGAGGAGGAGGAGAATCATCTCTCTAGCTGCAAAACAGAACACTCTAGGGCAGAACTCAGCAGTGCCAGCCTGGACCAATTGTTCAGCCTTGAGACAATGCGCTTGCTCTCTGCCCTTCATGCTGGGCCCTCTACTTCTGAGATAAGTTTGTTGCTACCTAGTTGACACATTCTTCAGTCTCCAAGTATGTGTGGCCATGTGTCCAAGTTCTGATCAGCAACATACAAGCAGAAAAACCGTGGGAACTCTGCAAAGAGGAGAGGCCGCTTTTGTTTCTTCTCTCCCCTCCTTTCCTGTAGCTTAGCATTCAGATGTGACGACCCGGGCTCCAGCAGCTATCCTGCACCATGAGGTGATTTTGGTAATAGAGACTCTACGGGGGGCTGATGCCAGATCTGTCCCCTGTCAGCCTGGAACTGCCTCTCTGTACAGGAAAAAATGGACTTTTAGCTGAATAGATAGATGACTCTATTCTAGCATCCTCATTTGTAGTCAAAGCTGATCTTAAGTGACAAGTGACTGAGGGTAGTATTAGGGAAGAGGCTGCAGACGAACCACACAAAGAAACACAAACCAATAGCAATTAAACAGCCGAGAGTGGCCAGCCTTTGCAGTATTCTAGAAACCTTAGGGCAAACAGTGGCAGCCAACCGCCAAGCTCTCTTCAGCCTCATTCCCCTTACTCCTGTGTGTGTGTGTGTGTGTGTGTGTGTGTGTGTGAGAGAGAGAGAGAGAGAGAGAGAGAGAGAGAGAGAAAGAGTTAGTTTTATTTTTTAATTACTTTTTAGCTACTTTGTAGCAGTGCTGGGATTGAATCCAAGGCCTAAGCATGCTAAGCAAGTGCTCTACCACTAAGCTAAACTCCCACCCAGCCTGGCCCCCTTTCCTATTCTTTGATGAACACCAACTCTTACAAAGGTAGGCAGGTGTGTGATGAAAATGAGCTTCCAGTAATGGGTTCCAGGAAGACCTGGTCTACTGAAGCGCTCTACTGGAACATGGATCAATATCCATGAGTCTAGGAGAATCTGTTGCTCCCTGCTCAGAGTCTTGTGGCTTCCTTACCACTAGAGGCTCTAAAAAGGCTTTGTTAAACAAACCAGAGCTAGGGAGAAAGATGGCTTAGTTAACACTCGAGTATGCAAGCTGAGACCCACGTAAAGGTGGGGTGAACAAGGTGGCTGGCTGGCCTGTAATTCTAGCCTCAGGAGGCAGCGATGGGATCCCCAGAGTGAGCTGGCTCAGGAGACAATCGGTGAGTTCTGGCTTTGATTAAGAGACCTTGTCTCGATGAAACAAGTGAGGAGGATGATTCCAGACATCAACCTTGGTCCTCCATATGTGCGTATATACATGTGCTCACATATGCGCACCTGTGTGCATACATACACACAGAATAAAGAGATGAATTCCCCTCTATACATCTCTTCCCTCACAACCGTGAATTTGTCTTTCTCCATGTCTCACACCTCTTCCTGTCTGCTATGATTTGAGTATGAAATGTCCCTCTTGCTGGGCGATGGTGGCGCACGCCTTTAATCCCAGCACTTGGGAGGCAAAGGCAGGTGAATTTCTGAGTTCGAGGCCAGCCTGGTCTACAAAGTGAGTTCCAGGACAGCCAGGGCTACACAGAGAAACCCTGTCTCGAAAAAAAAAAAACAAAACAAAACAAAAACAAAAACAAAACAAAAAACAAAATAAGAAATGTCCCTCTCAGGGTCTTGTGGCATGTTTTTGGAGGCTGTGGACCCTTTATGCAATGGGGCCTTTGAATAGGGGAAGAGGGAGTAAGGGCAGGCCTCTGAAGGTCATACTCCCAACCCCCTTGCTCTTTCTGCTTCCTGGGTGCTAACAATGCAGACAACTGCTGTGTCATGCATTGCTGCCACAGGTGGGCCATGACACTTCCCTGTCTTTCCCACTGTGCTGGACCAAATCCTTCTGAAACTGTGAGCCAAAATGAACCTGCCTCCCTAAGTGGTCCCAGCCGGGTATTGTGCCACAGTAGCAAAAATGTGGCCAGTTCCAGCATGACATCACCAGGAAAGTGGTAACCGTGGCCTAGAGGATACGTAGGGGGCAGTGTCCTGGTGCGTAGGGGGTGGTGTCCTGGTGCGTAGGGGGGCAGTGTCCTGGCATGGCTCCTCTTTGACTATCACCCATGGACCTTGAAGACCTGCCTTGCGCTGGTCATGCTTGAGTCAGTCTGAAGTCCTAACTATGATCAAGATGAGAGCTCACTCACTCTGGATACAATGTCCTGATGTCTGCAAAGCCTAAAAGACAGTCTGTTGCCTTCATCTTTTGTACGGGAAAACTGGGGGCAGCTCTAAGACTGGTTTTGATGCAACTGGGAACTGTTAAGCCGACGAAGGGAAGACTTTCTGCTGGTTGCCTGTGCAGATTCAAACCTGCCTGTAGCACTCAGACCATAGACAGCCTGAGCTGACAACCAGCCTCAGCTCCAGCCAGGATGTTTCCTGTATCCTGCTTGGATAGAGCCAGAGGGCTGTGGGTTACAACCTCCTCCACCAGCCTGATATACCAGAGGCTTGCCCTGGAACCAGACAGCCCAGCAGTCCACTGTAGAGTCCCTAGGGCCACAGGAAGCCTGTAGCCTGCCCATACAGACAGTGAGGGAGGAGGGAGTTCCCAGCCATTTTCTTCCTTATTTGGGAGTGCAATTCCGGACTGCTGGCTTGAGTGTCTCCTGTAAACTCACACATACCCAGGGCTGCCAAAGAGAGTGAGGACAAAGCCGGAGAGAAATCCCCAAGGCTGGCTGAGGGGAAGCCCCCCTCCCTTCTGTCACCAAGATGGGCAGCAGCAAGCACCTTCTGCTCTCCTTCAAATCAAACCTCTCCCTCCTGCCAACCCCCTCCTCCATCAAGAGTCCTCAGATCCATCCCAGAAGCAGTGCAGACAGAGCCTAAACCAACGACAGGCAGGCATGCACCCTGCAGCCTGTGGGAAGCCCCCATGACTTCCCAAGACCATGGAGGCTGGGTCCAATTAGCAGATAAAAATGGAAGCAGGGCAGAGCAGAGCACAGATGGGGGTTTCCACAGATGGTCTTAAATGTCTCTCTGCTCCACACTTCCAGCCTTTTCCAATTCTCCCCAGGCAAACTCTCCCACCTCCCTGCCCAGGTCCTCACAGAAGTGGGGTTGCTCTCTTTGCTTTGTGGGGAACAGGCTTCCATCTGAGCTGAGAGCCAGTTTTGAAACTGGTTATGGTTCATCCAGAAGTTAATTCTTGGAGACAAGCTCTGAGAACGAGCAAGTGGCCAGACCATTGTTTTGGTTTCCATTTCTCCAGAAATGTTCTCCTGTCCTCATTCTGTGTCAAGGACAAGCCTCAACCCTGAGCCATCCACTCTCCTTCAGTTGAAGATTTCCAGAACAAAGAGGTATCGATTCCCAAACTGAGAGAGGAGAGGAGAAACCAAAAGGCTAGAGGGAGAGAGGGGAGGGGGGAGAGGAGAGAGAGAGAGAGGGTGAGAGAGAGAGAGAGAGAGAGAGAGAGAG
>NW_022196900.1:6775395-6798903 GCF_008632895.1 Mastomys coucha
AATGGGGGGAGGGAGAGGGAGAGGAGTTGCAGACAATAAGTCAAGAGGGCTGGAAGAGCGGGGGAGAAGAATTGGTTTTCAGATCTGTCCTGAACCTCTAAATTTTATTCATAGAAGTGGAACTAGCCTTGGCTGTGAACGCAGCAGGCGATGCCACTGCAGGCTTCTGTCTGAGGCTCATGGCTGTGGAGCTAGAGAGCAAGCCCCGCTTATAGGCCTGGAATTGATTTCTCCTCCTTCCTTGGCCACAGAACCGTGAAGCGGACACGGGATGCTCTCCAGTCAGTCCCATTCCTCCTCTACTGTGAACTCTGGGTGGATTTCTCAAATCAACACAGTGCTTCACTGATGCAAATGCGTACAGGGATTGAACCCTCAAGCTCCCCCTCCCTGCAGACCAAGAAGGGAACAGTTATCTCTGAGGCAAAACCCTCTGAGGGATACCTACAGCAAAGAAGTTCCCTGGGCCCCAATGTAGCCAAACCCCTCACCTAGCCACATTCTCCAACCAGGAGATGCTCCCTCATCAGACCTCACTACCGATGGGAACACTCAAAGCCTTTAGGGACCCAGACAGGCCCAGACACTTTGACGTGCCTTAATGTGTAATACATGTTAGCATAGTAAAGGCTCTGAGAAACTCAGAGGGGTGCAATACATTGAACTTTGTTTAATGAGGTACTTTCTGAGCTTAACTGACCCCGGGGTCACTCATTACAAGGGATGTGACATTCCACAGATCTGCCTACCAGGATCGGGTGTGTTTTCATCTCTATCCATGCCTTGTCTCACCTGGAAGGCAGAGCACACTTGATTTCGATTGAGTCACAGAACCCAATACAATCCTGGGTGGGAGTTTGTGTGAAAGGAACGTGCACATTAGTGACACAAAAGCCATTTTTAGCCCAGGCTGAACTTGGGAATTATCACCATATGCTAACCCTCTTTTCCAGCGCCTTTATGTCCGTGCCCAGTGTAACCTTGTTAAAACCAGCCTCTGCCCCCTCCCTTGCTTCCGTACCCGTTTTATACTGGCAGACTTTGAATCAGATCTGGGCAGCGTATATGTTTTGTTTGGCTGGCATGGGAACTTATTGTTTCTTCATGCCTTTTCCTGGAGCCTGAACGCTGCAACACAGCCAGCCTCTCCTCACAGCCTGTCCTTCCGCATCCCCACGTGGCCCCCTTACCCCTCACAGTGACCACCCCAGATTTAAATCCTCTCGGGAAGACGATTTTCTAACCTGATCATGAACATTGGTCTGGAAATAGATTTGCTCAGACTGGAAGCCGTGCCGGTCTGTAACCTGCATATCCAAGGATCGCTCTCTGAGCTTGGTGCTCAACAGTTTACAGTTTCCCTGCTATTTTCTTCTCAGACCGAAGTGTCCAGACCAGGGACTGAACAGGACCAGAACACTAGGGTAGGTCCCCGCTTGAAGACGTTGGGGGTACTCAGACAGGTTAACCAATGACTCCAGGTCGCACAGCTTGCTAGGACCTGGCACTAATGAGTGCCAAGTCAAGCTGCAGGAGAGATGTTGAGAGGCCTGCAGGTGCTTTCATTAGGACAAAGGGACTAGAGGAACAGCAAACAACTGAACCCACAGACCGGAAGTTACCTCCATATAGGGTGGAGGGGGTTGAGGGTGGCAAAAGCTCACAATCCCCTTGAGCCTTCCTCAGCTTGAAGACTCCACATTATCGCTCGGTGGAGACAGGGAGAGAGCCCAGGAAGCCCAGCCATGCTGTGTTCTGCGCTCCCACAGTGGTCCTAAGAAGGGCAGGGGGGAGCAGAGACGCCGCTTGCTGGAACAAGGCTTCTCTCCCTGGATTCTCTGTATAGCCACCACCCGCCTGCCGAGTGAGCTGGGACAGACTGCAGGTTGTGAGCAGGGAAGGCGGAGGGAGCCGGCCATATGGAGCCGGATGACAGAATTTGGCAGTGGAAACTCCACAGATGGGCCTGCTTATGTCCAGACACAACCGGAGGCCAAGGCCTGAATCATTTCTCTAGTAATTTCTTGTTTCCAAACACGTCTTTTGAAGAATGCGGGGATGCTCTGAGCAGACATCAGAACCCCTGCTAGGAGTAGAGAGATGGACAGTAGAAAACAGTGTTTTTGAACAGGGGTGATGGGGGAAAGAAGGGACCAGGCTGCTTGCTGAAATGGGGTGGGGTCACCCAGACAGTGAGAATGCCTGGTGGCTTGAGCACCATCCAGAGAGTCCAGGTCAAAGGCCACCATGTATTTTTCAGGGATTCTTAAAGTCCTGTATGGGGTCAGCGCAGTAGCCAGTCCATTGCCCAGGATGCAAAACAGGGATCCTGGAGCAGATGGCCTATCTGTTAGTGAGGGCTGAGGCCTGCGTGAGGAAGAGCAGAGGTAGTCTCATGCGTCTTGACCTAGAGTTAAGATTCTAGAGGGTCCTAGCCCAGTTCCTTGGCAGGGCCTTCCAGTAGTTTACTAGGATCCTGATGAGGGTTGCAGGACCCTTCTGTCTTTTGTATGAAGTCAAAGCTGTTCTGCCTGGCATTCAAGGCCCCACCAAGACCTTTTAATTTCTTGAAATAGGATTGCTTGTATTCCAGGATGGGCTACAGGAGCCAAGAATGGTCTGAGCTTCCGGCCTTCCCATCGCTACCTCCCTAGCGCTTGGATTACAGGTGCAACCTACCACACCCATCACTGTAGTGCTGACGATCAGAACAGAGCTTCACACAGGCTTGACCAACCAAGCCACACCCCCTCCCTGCAACCTGTCTCCTGTTTTTATGCCCACCTCCCATGTGTCACTAACTCTGAGCTCTAATTGGCCATATTGTCTCCTGAGTACATTCAGCCTGTCCAGTGTGCAACTCCCAAGTGGCCCCTAGCCTCTGTTTAACTTCTCCAAGGCCATCCAAACCAGGTTGTCCCCAGCCCATCTCTGGAATAATCGCAGCCACAAAAATACCCCATGTACTTGGCATTTTACATATTAGGTTGCTCTTTCCCTCTGCCTTTGTGTTGTCTCCTTTGCTCAGTGCTCTGGGCTGAGTTTAATCAGCCCATTTACTCAGAGGGCAACATGGAGACTCCCCACAAGCAGCTGATTGGCTCATCAGCAGGTGTGTGAGTTAGTGATTACTGTATAACAAGTGATCTCCAAACCTGGTGGCTCATAATGGCATGCATTTCTGATGGTCTAGTTTCTGTTCCAAGGACTTGGTCTAACTTAGCTGTGCCTTCTGCTACATCTCTTCAGTCCAGGTGTCTACCCGCAGCTATGGTCCTATCTTGAAAGCTCAGCTGATTAGCTCAAAGGATCAGCTACCCGTCCAATCCTCTTAACTATAAGCAACATCCAGGTCCATGGGCCTAAACTCTTCACTGACTGACCAGATGACCCCTGATTTCCTTGTTTCGTGGGTATCTCCAGTTTGGCAGCTTGCTACAGGGGCGTGTGAACAGAGACTGTGTCTGTGTCCGTCTGTGTGTGTGTGTGTGTGTGTGTGTGTGTGTGTGTGACAGAGAGAGAGAGAGAGAGAGAAAGAGAGAGAGAGAGAGAAAGAGAAAGAGAAAGAGAAAGAGAAAGAGAAAGAGAGAACTAGCAAGAAAGTCAGTCTTTGTAACCTTGGAAGTGGTGCAGGTCTCATTTCCTGTACAGTATTAATTACAAACAAGGTCACCCACCTTTGGATACCTTCAGCCTAGGGAAGAGGCCTACCTACAGCATGGCTCCCCATAGGGAAACAATTGCCTGCCCGAAGTAGGTAGCTGGCCCAGCTGGTGTGTACAGCTCTGGCCTTTTCCTGCCAGTTTGAATGCTCCACCGGCCACTGAAGCGGGAGGGAATCAGCCCCTGCTTCCTGTGTTCTAGAAAGGCTCTCAGGAAGAGAGATGGCCCCATTTTAATTACAGTGCTGGCCCCAGGGAGGACCCGGCTCGTCTTTGGATAGTCTTCCTTCACCCCGTTGCTGCCAGTCTTGACTTTAAATCAAACTGCTCTCTGTTCAAGGGCTCTGGGCCCCAGGCAGGAACAGGATTTATGAGTGGGTGGCCGAGAAATATAATATCAGGGATCAGGACCCAGACAGCAATGTAAGCTGGGAAGTCTGCTAGCTCCTCCACCCCAGCCCCATGACCTCTCAGGCACAGCAGACTTCACAACCTCCATCTTTTATGAGAATCTTCCATCATCGTCCTTTCTGCCCATTGCTCTGTCCCTCCTGGCTGCCTGGGTTGCAGTAAATTTTTAACCCAACTTACCCAATCAATGAATTCACAACTCAGTTAATTGGTATACAAGCTACTCTCCTAGATTGGGCAGATCTACCACTATACTACTCTATTCCCATCTATTAGATCCCATATGACTTTTGATGTCTTCAAGCCACGTGCATCAGCACCATCTTCCTTCCACCTTGTCCTCCTCCGTTGTCCTCCTCACCAGTCTCCTCTCGCCCCTTCTCCCCAAAACTTTTCAGCTCCACCTTCCCTCCTGCTGCCCAATCATTAGCCTTAGCCTTTATTTGAAAAGTTAAGGTAGGGAGAAGGTTCACAGGGCACCTGTATACATGGTTTGCTCCTTGTCTGCAGTGCTTTCCAGGAGAGGAGAATTAGTATCAAAATACAAGACCAGGGCTAGCCACAACACACATGAATCTCAGCCCCCACCCTCACAGAGTCCGAGCCACCTGTACTTTCTAGAGCTGTGTTCTCTGTTCCTGTCTGTTAGCATCAGGGCCTCCAAAGCCCTTGCCATCACATGGGCGGACCTCACAGACCTGTTGCCAGGGCAACAGCCACCATATTCCTAGAATCCATTGAACTCACCTCCCACCTTTACCTGCGGCCACTATGTCAGAACCCATATATATGGGGAACGCTCCTCCCTTACTCTCTCTCTCCTCTCTCTCCGCTACTTCCCCCTCTCTCCCTCTCAATTAAACCTCTTACACGTGTAACTGTTTGGGCCTAGTGTGTGGTATGTCCTGACGCGAGCCGCCATTCTAACACATCACCGTCCATGCTGTCTCTTCCCCTATCCCCAGTCCTTATGACCTCTACTCTGCATTGGCCAGACTCTTGTCTCCATGACTACAATTTCATTTCCCCAAGTCTCTGTGGTCAAGCCTCACCTGTGGGCCTTCAGAGCAGAGCCATGGCTTGCACGCCATCCTCTCCCAACTGGACAGAACCTCTTTAGAACAGGGCTGGGTTTTACCACCACCTGCCACCCCAGTGACCACAGTCATCATCCTTACCAAGGGACTTGCCGGATCCAAGACTCTCAGGGGCTTACCATTGCCTGCGGAACCAAACTCACTCCCCAGCCTTCCTCAGACCTGTAGTCAAGCCTCCACCATCTGGCTTGCATAAGGCCACCCTGACTTCATGGAGTCTCCCTCTTCCCCTGCATCTCCACGTCCATTCTTGAGAGGCACTCACACAGGACCACCCCAACCTTCTATTCTAGGGAAACTGTGGCTCAAGAAATGGTCTCTGTTCCTTCCTACCCCTAGGCTTTAGGCAAATCTCTGCTCATCCAATTCATGATACCCCAAAGGCTGCCCCCTCCTTGAAACCCTCTCTGACCACCTTTCAGGAGGCAACTAACTCAGTCCTTTGGGCTGCCTGGAACCGGGCTGGACTGATTCAAGTTTCTGAGGATTGGTATAAAGGTGCAAGGGGGAATCTGCTCCTTCAGTTAGATCTCTGGGTTGCAGAGGTGCCACCTTCAAACCCACCCCTGCAGTTGCCTGCAGTTCTGGAGGCAAAGACAAAGGCATCCTGCGGGGGGGAGGGGAGCTCAGGAAATCTCCAGGAGGCGCCCGACAGTCCTGATCCCCTTACTCAAGAAAGCACCCAGAAGGCTGCACGCCCCCCCCCAAGAGGGTTCTCACCAGAAGGCCCTGCTGGATCGGAGCCAGGGGAGGGGGTTAGGCATCCAGGGGTGTGTGGGTGGGTGTTGGGTGGAGGCGGAGACTTGTCATCGCTGGAACAGCTTTTGATGACTCTTGTTCTGGGTCCCAATGTCTTTGTTTGGATTCACCAAGACAGAGAGGAGACAGCCACGGAAGGCATGAAGGGACCTCAGGAGAGTTGGCTCACTGCTTCGCAGGGGATCACGGGGAAAGATGGCAGCCTTCCTGTAAAAGTAAAGCCAGCAGGTGAGGATGTTCCCAGGGAACCTACAGGCTCCGAGCCAGGCCTCTCCTGCTCTCTGGGAGGAGTTACCTTAACCAAAGCCCTTGCAGGTGAGGTAAGACGTGCTCTTTGGGTCTGGCTTGCGGTCTCCAGTGTTTGTTTGTATGTCTACTCTGACTCCTCAGTCACTCCTTCTGGACTCACACATCCTCGGACAGCTCCCAGAAGTTCTCCTTCTGCCTTCTCATGGTCCCCACAGAGGGGGGCTCACAAGGCAGTTCAGGGCTCATAGTCTTCCCTTTTTCTGAGAATCCAGCCCATCCTCATGTTCACAAGAATCCACTCAAATGTCCCTTGTCCTGGCCAGCAAGCTTAACACATCACAAATTGCAGGCTTACCTCTGCCGCTTCCCAGGTCTCTTCACTCTCCCCACCTCAGCTCTCTACCGTGAACCATGAACAGACAGTATCTGTGCCAGGTATGTAAGCAGTGGCTGAGTGCAATCCAGCAAGGCCACACAGGTCCTGTGCTCATGACCATGGCTCCCACCGTACAGGCCTTTCCTCACATGGACACACTTTCCTGTCAGTTCTCTGTGCTCTTCCCATACTCTTCTTTCTCTACCCATCTTCTTTATTCTGGCAACCTCACCCCCCAACATACACAAACACACACACACAAATACATATAGACACACACAGAAACACACACACAAACATACACACAGACACACACACAACCACACACATAAATACACACAGACACACACAAACATAGACACACACACAGAGTCACACAAACACATACACAAATATACACAGACACACATACACAAACACAGGCACATACATACATACATACATACAAACACACAGAGACACACCAACGCACATGAACACAAGCACACACTATAGAAATACAAACACACAGACACACATACACACATCACAGAGATACAAGCACACAGACACACACACTGACTTGGCCTCATAGCTACCACTTGGCTTCGGCACCATTGGGGACAACATCAGATCCTAAGCACACTGCCCAGCCAACCCTCTTCAGAGAGTGCCACACACCCTTGGTCATCTCCCGAGCACTTTCATCCAACACCTTGGAACAATGGTGGACCTGGGCCAGCAATTCCAAGAGGTCACACAGCGTAGCTCCAAGCACATAACACCTCTGAGACGGTGGAAGGGGAGGTTGGTGAACATGCTGGCTGATGGCTGGCTGAATGCTGGGATGGAGGCAGGGGTGTACATAGACCTTCAGAGAAGATGAAACTTATAAAATATTCATATCCAGCAAGTTCCCACAAACTCCCTGATATAAGACAACACAGATTTATTCTTTCATCTTCTGGAGATCAGACATCCGAAATTAGTGTGAGTAGGGTCAGTGTTAAGGAGTCAACAGGGCTGGTTCCTTTGGAAATTCTGGGAGATAACTCCCTCCTTGCCTTAGTTTCTCCGGGCTACCTAAATACCTTGGCTTATCATCTTGCTTCTCCCTCATCCCCACCCCTTACTTGGCCTTTTGTGGGCAGCATCACACGAAACACTAACCAAGTTCACTTCCCACTTGGAAGAACCCTTTTACCTGCTGGGCAGTGGTGGCGCACGCCTTTAATCCCAGCACTTGGGAGGCAGAGGCAGGTGGATTTCTGAGTTCGGGGCCAACCTGGTCTACAGAGTGAGTTTGAGGACAGCCAGGGCTATACAGAGAAACCCTGTCTCGAAAAAAAAAAGAGAGAGAGAACCCTTTTACTCAGGCTTTAGAGATGGCCCAGTAGGTAAAGAGTGTTTGCTCTGCTAGCATGAAAACCTAAGTTTGGAGCCTAAAACCACCTAAAAATCCAGGTATGTTTTTCTGTAAACCTGTCATTGTAGTACACAGAGGCAGGAGGATCACTGAATCTTGCTTGTTGGCAGATGACTTACCCACAGGTTGTTAGAGACTGTACCTCCGAGGAATAAGGCATCTAATGTCCTCCTCTGGCACAGACACCTACATCCTCTCAAATGTAAGCATACCCCCTACCCCACCCCACCCCGGCCCCCATAACTACCACCAGCCTTGGAATCACATTTGGGCCCAGCTAGATAATAACAGAATAATGTCTCCATCTTAAGATCCTTCACAATCTCTTTGGCATAGTCCCTGTGGTAGTTTGAATGAGAATGTCCCTGTAGGCTCATGTGTTTCAGTGCTTGGCCCCCCAGTTGATAGAACTGTTTGGGAAGGATCAGGAGGTATGGCCTTGTTGGAGCATGTATGATCTTGTGGGAGAAGGTGTGTCACTGGGGGTGGGATGGGGTGGGATTGATGGTTTAAAAGCCCCATGCCAAACCCAGTCTCCCCTCTCTCTCTCTCTCTCTTTCTCTCTCTCTCTCTCTCTCTCTTTCACTGTCTCACTCTCTCGCTCTCTCTCTGTGCCTGTGAATCAGGATGTAAAGCTTCAAGATATTGCTGTAGCTCCATGCCTACACCATGTCTGCTTATCACCATGGCGATCACAGACTAGCCCTCTAAGATTGTAAGGAAGCCCCTGATTAAATGCTTTCCTTTATATGAGTTGCCCTGATCATGGTGTCTCATCACAGCAATAGAACAGTAACTGAGACAGTCTCTATTGCTACAGAAGATCATACCCACAGATTCAGGCCATCAGGAAATGGTCGTCTTGGGGCATGCTGATGGCTGTGTCATGTAGCCCCCACAGTGGGCAACACAGAGATCTTTGTCACCTTGACTATCGTGTTGGACTCACAGACCCTTCACAGGGGATAGAAGTGCTCAGACACTATGCACACTCACAAATGATTCTAGGGATTCAGGTGAATCTGGTAAGAGCTGGTGGCTGCATCTGGTCAGTGTCCTTGTCTTGACATTGTGCCACACATTTGGAAAATGTCGTCACTGGAAGAAGCTTGTCTAGGAGTTCACTCTGCACTCTGTTAGAGTGTTAGTCTGCAGGTATTGCTTCAAAAATGTCCACATGAAGAGTGTGGCCTGAGTTCAGTTCTTTGTGCCAATATCAGTCAGGCAGCTCACAGCCACTTATAAGTCCAGCTCCAGGAATCTGACAGCCTCTTCTGACCTATGTAGGCACCTGCAGTAGAACATCCCAACACACACACACACACACACACACACACACACACACACACACACATACTTAAAAATAAGATAAACCTTTTTTACAGTGGTACTAAGCATAGTAGTACATACCTGTAATCTTACCTCCTGAAAGGCTACTATCCAAGGCCAGCCTAGAATACAGAGCAAAATTTAGCCTCAAAGCCACAAGAAAAAAAGAAGGAAAGCACTAAGCTGTGGCTGTGGCAGAGCTCCCTTGGTTACATTACAGTCTTGCTCACCCCCATGACATAGGTCAGGAGGTGAGCTCATCCTCCGTCATTCAGGGGACATGCGAGAGGCACTGGCTGAAGAAGAGCCTATTATGGTTCATCCCACAGCACTCTGATAATTAAAAATCAGGACACAAGGCAGACCCACCCTGTAGATGGCTGTTCTGTCCCATAACCATGGCACCTGAGCATCTGCATTCTACTTTGCAGAGGGAGAGTGTGTCATGTGATGTGAACCCCTGTGCAGAGAGAAGAAACAAACAGGGTTGGGAGAGGGCCTCTGGCTTCCTGCCAGCTCTCTGCACCATCTCCACAGGTCCTTTTCTTCCAGAGCACTGGGGTGAGTCAGGTCCTGGATTCCAAGAAATTCCTTTTGTCCTTATTCTAATAGTCCCTCTCCCACCTTCTTGCTGTGCTTCTCCCAGGAGGGCCTCTGTGATTCATAGAGCTTGCCTTCCTCAGCCCTTGAGGGCCAAGGGGAGGAGAAAGTATGTGCTGGCTCCCTCCAGGGCCAGAATGGAAATCAAGAGGCCCTTTTTATTTCGGATTTGAACCTCACTCCTACCACTGCACTCATGACAAGCTAACACTTGTTAGCCTGTATAAAAGAGGAGGCAGCATGCTTCCCTTAAGCCCTCTCCCCTCTTTGAACTCCACGCTGAGCCGAGCAAGCACTGGAGTGTGTGGTGCCTGTTTCTGGGACTGACAGACAACATCTTCTCTGTATCAGAGGACAGGCTGGGGAGCTTGGGTGAGCCTTAAGCCCTGTTACATCTTAGAGAAAAGGAGAACAAGAAGAGCACTCAGCTCCCCCAGGCAACCAGGAAACAATTTGCAAGACGGAATTCAACAAGCAATGCCAACAAGATCATAATGACCATATTTATGGGAGAACGAGGAGGCCTGGGCTCGGGTTTTCATTATCGTGTGTACAAATGCGATCGTCTCTGTGCAGCCAGCCTCCCGCTCCACTCCGGGCAGCAGCTGTTGGCTGGTGCATGGTAATTTGATGTAAATTGCCCCCCAAATATGGTAATTCCCTCCTCTGCCAGGGGAGCTTGAAGTCACAAACCTGGAGAGGTTGGCAGCAGATGTTTTCTTACCGCTCTGTAGGCTGCTGGTGTTGTGGAAAAATAGCAATGGACCCAGAGACAATGCTGCTTCGGCTACTTCTTGTGTGGGAGATGCGTGGGCGTTCAGTGTCCACACCTGTGAAATAGGCGCAGTGATTGTCTCTCCCGCTTGAAGCAGCAGAGAAAATAAGCATGGTTCCACATGATATGGTATGTTTGGCGCAGAGGACTGTACAGTAGCTGGTGGTGTTAATTTGGACCTCAGAGGTGACACTTATAGTAGGGGGTGTCAGTCAATGCCCAGGGCCATCACTTGGTCCTCAGTGGTGACTACCCAGGGGCAATGAATAAAAACAACACAATTACAGGTATGGTGGCTCACACCTGTAATCCCAGGGCTTGGGAGGTGGAGACAGAAGGATAGCCATGAATTGGAGGCCAACATGGGCTACATTGTGAGTTTCAGGATGTCCTAAGCTACAGGGTGAGGCTCTGTCTTCCAAGTAACAAAGACAAAATAATATACCCATAATGACTGTGCAAAGGAATGCCTGACAGGAGCAACACAGCTTTGCTGTCGTTATAACCTAAGATCTCCCTGGGGTTTTTAAGAAAAAAAAAAAAATCAATACTTCAATATGTAGATGAGCAAGCACAGGCAATTTCTCTGGAGAAAGACGGTGACAAACTCAAGGAAGTGGTGTTTTTCTCTGCTTCCTTTTCTGTTTTCCTTTAATCAAGAGTGAAAGACGAATTTAAACAACCTTGAGATGGCTTTATTCCAGGAAAACTACAAAAAACACAGAATGCTGGGTGGGGGTGGGACTTCCAGGAGAGATGATCTGCCATGGGGGGTGGGGTGGGGGGAATGGCAGCCTGCCCAGTGTGGACATTACATGGGAACAGCTAACATTGTGTCCCCAAAGCCAAATCAAGATAAATGATGCAGGTGTCTCGCTAATGTGAATTTATTTCGTGGAAATTGTCCAATAGAAGGAAAAAGGCACATAAGGAAGATGCTGTGAGGACGTGAGAAAGACAGGGCAGAGGCTGTCCACAACAGCGAGGCGAGCCAGGACACTGCCGCGTGGCACACTCCGAAGCTCTCAGAGCATGGCTGCGCTCCGGGAGGGGATAAGGCATGTGGAATGATGTTCAGGGTGTATTTTTAATCCAGAGAAAGAGAAGAGAAGCTTCTACACAACGTGAGGGAAACTATAGGCACATGTCCTTGTGGGGCCCAGGAAGTGCCTGGAAGTCAGGGAGAGGTATAGAGAACAATGGGGTGCTCCACAGAGAGCTCAGGGGCTCTCCAGGACTCAGCATGAGACTTGCCTCTCCCTCTCACAGAGCAGTGGTCCCTAGCATTGGTGGGCTCTGGAAAGCTAGCTGGGTAGGGGGACCTGGAATCGCTCAGTTGGAAAGATGTTTCTGTGGTCAGAGCCTGTGAAGTGTGGCTGCAAAGAGGCATGCAAGCACAGGTTGGAACAGTCATGCATGGCTGGGCAATGGGAGTCTACGTCTCCTAGGATGGCTAGATGATGCTAACAAACTCCCGCCCATTCTAGCCCATATGTCCACACAACCCCAAAGGAGAAAGAGGCAAACCTATTTATTTATGAACCATGGGGAAGGGAAGAGAAAGAAAGAAGGAAGAAGAAATAAAAAGGGAATGGGGGGGTGAGGGGAGGGGAGGGAGGAAGAAAGGGAGTTGGGAGAGGGGAGGAGGAGAGAAGGGGAGGGAGGAGGAAAGAGGCGAGCTGGGCCGTAATCCCTTTGTAAACAAGGGCAGAAACTTGTCTTCCTAATTGAAAAGCCCATGTGGGCCGCTTAATCCAGTCCATGTTAATGAGACCAACCACATTAAAGCAGATATCGACTGCATCCGTCGCACTGCCGGGGAGGGGACCAGAGAGAATGTATTGACAAGCGTGTGGCCGGAAGAGCTCTGGCCCCGTGGACATCAGCGTGTGTGCTCAAACATCCCATGGTGCAGGCAACCCAGTTGCTTCACGCAGCAGGGGAGGAAGGAGTTTGGGGGAGGGGGCACCCCCACCCCTCTCCCACCCCCTGACTTTCGTCCTCTTAAAAGGGACAAAGTGACCTGAAATGATATGAGATATTAAGATGGTGATAAAGAACGCTCACTCACACAGCGTGGCAAGCACAAATGGGCTCTTGGAGTGATTTGTTTTGGGGGTGATCTGTTTGATGACTTCAAGAAGTCAGGCCCAAGACAGCTGGATCTCCAGGTGCTGGCGGTAGGGCTGTGCTCAACCAGTTCTTGCAACAAATGTTCTTCTCCTGGGCCTTGTCCTCAGCAGAAAGCCTCTGGTCATGTATGAGATAAACAAGGGAACTAATGGCAGGTGTGGCTGTGACCCAGACCCCAGTCACTTGGGTCTCACTTAGACCTCATGATGACTATGAGTCAGACCCTCTGCCCTCCACACGGGCTACCAGGACACTTTCTCTGATTCACATCTCTGCTCCTGCCATGTTCTTACTCAAACGCTTTCTATGTTTTCCCGTCACCCTCTGGACAGAGCCCAGTGACATTTGTCTTCCCTTAACTACAGGCAGATATCACTACACCCCTAACTCTTGCCTCAGATCCCACCCGTCCCAGCATATACCCAAAGCCCCTCCCTCATTCAACTCAGGGCTGCCACTCCCTGGCCAATAGATGTAACTCCATCTTCTGGTTCAAAGGGTTCTGAAATTGGGAATTCTCCCCACCAAGCTGTTCCAGCCGACTCCAGTTACAAAGCTTTTAACATAGATGACCTCATTTAGCTCTGGTTGTTCTTGGGGTGGTTGATTGACTCCTGGGAAACAGGAGGTCTAAGGCTCAGGAGGCGGGGACAGCTGTGCGAGGCACAGCTGGACAGAGGCAACGGTTCCCAGGATCCATGTAACTCCTCTGCTTTTACAAAAGAGGAAACAGAGGTACAGAGACATCAGACATCTGCTTGTATCCCAAAGCTACTGGGTGATGGACTAGATGGATCCAGCTCCGTCATCACCAAATCATCATCATCATCAGCTCGCCACACTCCGCAGCCAACAGGCAGCCACGCTGACGCTTCTCTCTGACCTCTGTCATCCATTCTCGATTGGGCCCCAGGAATGGGATTTTTCTGGATCATTATTTAGACTGTGACAGGAAGCTAATATTAAACCAGACAATGGATGGCCCATGACTGAAGTGACTCCACAGTCCTCCACCGGTGTCCATGTTCTGGGAGCAACTCTGTGGCCTTGTGCACCAGGTCTGTGATAACTAATGGGACCTGGCAGCAGGGAAGGGCCCGAAGCCTAGAACATGCTCTACAGTTCAGCTCTGGTGGAGTAGAGGGCTTTCAAAAGGTGCAGGGTGACCCTTCCGTAATATCTGAGGTCATCGGACAGGAGAGCAAAAGGCACTCTTGGTAATTCACTCCCATTATTGGAGTAGTTCCCTCACAGCAGAGGTTTGCAGCCCTGTGCAACCCAGCCTTCCATTAGTACCTTTGGTTCAATGGGAGGGAGATGGCTTTCTATCTGTATCCCATCCATCCTGCACAAAGGAGCCAGGCCTGGGGTGTCCTTCCTCTGCTTTCAAAGAAGAGATTTCTGTAATTCTGCGTGTAAGCCAGAGCTCTCATCTGGCATGTGTTCAGGCTGAAGGGGTTGAAATTTCTGTTTTCCCTGGGGTGGGCTGGAAGAGCCTTGCCTTTGACGAGGTAGTAAAACATCTGTGTTTACAAGAGAGATAAGAAGGAAGCTGGCAGCGGAGGGCCTCTGTGGCTGTCTCTCAAAGGTGTTGCCTTGAAGCGCTCAGAGGAGAGATGTCCAAGAAGGAGCAGCCGGTGCCTGACCCAGGATGATGATCTCCCATTTCTGTCTTCTAGATTCCTCTTCCTCTCTCCCACACACTGCAGATTCTGGCAGAGGGCCCAGCCTGGACTTGCTTGTTACTCAGTGTTAGGTGAACTGACTTGTGTGTGAACTTCACCCAACACTCAGCTTTCCATGGTGATCAAACTCTAACCCCGCCCCTCCTGCTATGTCCCATTCTCTAAACCAGTCATGTGATGCCACGCCTCTTTAGCACGTCACGCAGACTACCTAGACAGCCTTGTCTGATGCTCCTGTTCCCATACTCCTGTGTCCTAGCTGAATCCAGCTAAAAGTCTCCCGTATTCCTACACGCGGTCTTTCCCCAGGCTCCTCCCACCGGCTGAATGTCCTTCCCATCCTCTGCTGCCTGTCTTTCAAGAGCCTACCTCTTAGCCACATGGATGACATCAGTGTCTTTGTGTATCTGTTTGTCTCCTGGGCTCTGCCATGAGGTAGCCATCAGTGGAAGGGAAACTCATCCTTGGGCATCAGCTTCCCTATCTGTGACAGTGCAGATGAGCCCTATGCATGATCTATACATTAATTTGGTGTCCCTTGTGGACTGTGAAGGGCAGAAAGCAAGCTGAAGACCCCATGGATCTAGCACATCGGCTGCAGAGAGACCCTAGAAAACTGATCTCTGTACTCCCCATGCTGCTAGCCAGCCAGGGCCCCTGATGGGTCAGCTGGACACACTGCAATGAAACTCAGAAAATACCTGGGAGTTGGAGGTCACCTTCTGGCCTGAAGCCTCCCTTGGCTGTTCTAGGCAAGGCAGGACTGTGAAAATGTAAGGTGTCTTCCTAGTAGGGCTCTGCTGTCTGTGCTCCACGTCCCTGAGTGTTGGGACAGTGGCAGAAGAGCTGAAATGTCTCCTGTTAATTGTCAGAGCGAAATAGACAAAGAGAGGTGTAGAGAAAGCACAGGGCTCCACTCAGTTGGTTAAGTGACCGAGGAGAATGTTCTGCCTTTCCCAGAGTGTGGCATATGGCTCAGTAGACCCCATAGCTTTGCCACTGCAAAAGAGGACCCAAACAACTGCCTGTTCCTGATGTAATTGTCCCCTAGATAAAGGCTGGAGTTGCAGTATAGTAGGCAGGGTACTTGCCAAGCAGGCATCAAACAAATGCGTTCCCCAGTGCCACATAAACTTGGCATGTCAGATGATGCAAGATCAAAAGTCAAGGTCACGCTGAGCTCCATAGTAAGCTCAAGGCCAACCTAACAGGAGACCTTGTCTTAAAAACGAACACAACAACGAGCAAGCAAGCAAAATCCATTAAGGGGTTGGGGTGAAGCAAACCGCTTTATTCTCATTTACAAACTGACTCCACAGTTCAATTTCCTTCCCACCAAGTACTTGTTCTCACTTCCCCAGCTCTTGACACCATGGCCGGGTTTTCCCGCGAGCTGCAGTTTCTCATCAGGACAGAGAACTCTCCTCCCAGGACAAAGATCCACCCGCAACAGGCTTCTGGTAATAAAGATGGATGGTTGTATGCTGTGAGGAGAGAGGAGCTCATATCCCTCAACCACAAAGCCAGCCTGACATGCCAGCCCTGACCACATTGTGGGCCACAGGAAAAGCCTCTGTGTCCCCAAGATAAAGTAAAAGAAGACCTCAGAAGTGAAGTTACTTGTCCAAGGTCACACAGTTGAGCAGCCAGATCTGGTTTCAAAATAAACTAAGTCTATCTGCCTGTTTGAAAGTGTGGCCTTAGGTGTGTGTGTGTATGGGGGTGGGGAGTCTTCCTTCAAGGTCATCTGGGTGGACTCCACTCGGGCAAGGCTAATGGATGATAAACAGAGGTCTGGGAGTGCAGACAGAGCCGAACTGAATTGCACCTGACACTTGATGGTAGCTGATGGACAGGTGATTTACACAGGAGCCACGGTTTACATTGTTCCTGTAGTGGCTTCTGGGGAGTGGGGCATGCCCGTCAGAATGTTCCAGTCCCAGCGGGAGACACAGGGGCAGACTCTTAGAAGAAATTATTAACACCCAAGGAATTCCTTCAGAACAGTAGGGGGGAATAAAGATTCCTCAAAAAAAAGGTCTAATAGCAAATTTTCTGGATTTTCCAGCTAATTTGAAGGTACCTACTTGGAACATTTTCTTGTCAGAAAAGATTTTAAAATACATTCATTCAGTGTGACATGATAATTGGGCCTGGCTGTCTGATGAATGCCTTTTATCTCTTCCTGAGCTATTGTTCAGTGGGATGGAGCCGATGGGCTGCAGGCTGCAGCCAGCACTTGGTTAAATGCACTAACAGAGCCACTTTCGATGATTCTGGTCACAGGAGACAGTGAGGTCTCGGAGGTGCAGATGGAAGCTTATACGAGCAAGTGTCCGGAAGGGGAGGGCATTAAGTGGTTAGAGAAGGCATTTCCTCACTGCACACGTGAGAAGATCAGGGTCCAGGGAGCTGCTAGTGCCACTCAACACAGAGGTTGCATGGATCTGCATCCCCTGAGCCAGACCCTAGGTCCCTGTGCCCTGTCTTGTGAGAGGGGGGTCTGTGAAATAAGACACAGCAGTGGGCAGCTTATGTCTGGGTGACGCTGCCCTGCCCCCACTTACCCCTGTACTCCCCTGCACCAGAGACCCCGTCCTTGGGGCTGCACAGAAGGACTGAGTGGCCCCAAGGGGTGTGTTTTCCTGACTGTGTATTCTCAGCTCTGCAGCACCTTTATGGAAGCAGCTATTTTTCATGGGCCCTTCTTCCTCTCTTCTTTCATGTTTTACTTCCTTTACCGCTTTTGTTTTTACAAAGGTAAGTTTCCAGGTCTGGCCACCTGACAGTCATCTCCATATTTCTTTATCACCCCTAAGAAAGAGAGGTTTGCTTGGATTTATTGTTCTTCAACTTTACGCCTTTTCTTTCCCTCATCCATGTTTTTCGGTTGGATTTGCTTCAAAATTACTTTGTAGGAACCAGAGCGCTCAGAGCTTTCCATATGTTAATAAGGTGTTTGTAGAACTGTAGCTTGGGTTTCCTCCTTGTCAGAGCAGGGCTATCCTTCCTTTGAGGAGACAGCTTGTCCTCAAAACTGCCCTTCATTAACATTTAACGAATAGAACAGTTTCCATTGGGATTAAGAAGTTGACATTTCCATTGTTTTTCTTAGAAAACAGCACAACATTAGCCGTGCCCTCGAGGGACTGCATTTTCCACGAAAGTGAGATAACAAAGGCCCGGGCACGGAATCCTTACCTGGCCGAGAGTGTTGCTCTTTGTGTATGCTGTCTGCGGCGGTTCCCTTGCATAATCACATCTCTGCATCTGAATGTGTGTTTATGACATTTTACACATGGCTGTGACTGTCTGCCAATGGGTAATTGGCTATGTGTATAACTGGGCTGGTGTGTGTGTGTGTGTGTGTGTGTGTGTATCTACTATTCACGGTTGTGGATGTGTGCTGTACCTGACTGTGTTCATGCATAAATTTGTCTGCTTATGTTCTAGGGTGTCTACGCACATAGAGAGATGTGCAAACTTATGTGGAAGTGGGTGCTATGTGGATGCTATCAGTGAGTCTGTGTTTCCAGTGTCTGGGTGTGAGCTCCTGTGTGTGGGTAAGTCTTTGTCCTGTTTGCTTAAGTGTTTGAGAGCCCCAAGGATGCTCATCTTTGTGTGCAGAGCCCCTTATAAACATAGACACAGCACCCTCCGGTGGACATTGTTGGAATGCATCCACAAACAAAACAAACGGGCATGCTCAAAATCATGTCCGATTCAAAGTAGCTTCTGGTTATGTGCAGGGCAAAGTTTCTGGGATGTTCCTTGAGAAAGGGGGTGTGTTGTGCTTCTGGATTAAGATACACGCTCAACAGAGAACAATGATAGCAGGCCCAACACAGACGGCTGTCTCCTGGTGCCTTTTTGAAGAGGCTCTTTCTCTGGTTTGGGGACAGAGTCACTGGGCTTCCTCTCAGTCAGAAGGGTCAGAAGCTACCTCATGTGCACACTCCTGGGAGCTTGCATTCTCTGTCAGCCCATCGCCCTTCAGGTACGGTATGACATCCTCTTAGTCTAGGAAAGGGGACCTTCAGCAGAGACTGTCCTATTGCTTCCTATTACTGTCAGAAAGCCTGTGTCATATACTTAGAGGCTAAAGTAGGTCACCTGTCTAAAATGGGGTGTCAAAGACCAGATGTAGCCTTCAGCATGCATACCTTTGCGGGGACATTCAAGATGCAAACCATAGCAACAGAGTATATAGTTATAATAAAAATACTTGACTTATTGGACCCTTGAAAGGATACAATGAGACAGGATAGGGTTTGGTGCAATGACAGGTAGATTCCACAGTGCACATGTGGAAATTACAGGGCTTCGTGTTCTCTCCCTCTCCCATCCGGGTTCTGAGGATTGAACCTGAGTAATCAGGCTCAGTGGCAAGAACCTTTAGTTGCCAAACTACCTCCCAGGTCCCCTCTTTCTAGTTTTGTTTGTTTGTTTGTTTGTTTTTGCTTTTCTTCCTGGGCTCCGTGAGGTGAGCAGGCTTCTACCACTATGTTCTGTGCTGCCAAAGCAATAGAGAGGATTGGGGACAAAACCGTGAGCAAAAAATGAACCTTCCCGGTGATCCAGATCCTCCGACACAGGGACAGATGCCTGACTAACACCTCTGCTAACCGGAAATGATATTCTAGCACTGCATACATTACATATCTCAGCAGTAGTGGAGACAGACTTTGAACCACATCATCAAACCTTGGAGGCACACTCTTCTCCACTAAGGAATATTGATATAAGAGTCAAATCCCTGTTTTACAGACAAAAAACAAGGCATTTGGGGGATAATCTGACAGGCATCAATCAATGCCTTGAGAAAATGTGTGCATGTGGTGAACAGAGCAGGAATGGGCAATCCAAGAGTAAAGACATTAAAAAGTCAAGCCTATTAGGTTTTATATTCACTAAATTCATTGTCCACAGCTGTGGTGGCACATGCCTTTAATCCCGGCCCTCAGGAGGCAGAGGCAGTGGCATCTCTGTAAGTTCAAGTCCAGCCTGGTCTATGTAGCAAGTTTCAGGATAGACAAAGCTACACAGTGGGACACTGCCTCAAAAAAAAAAAAAAAAAAAAAAAAAAAAAAAAAAAAAAAAAGAATTTTGTATTCCCTTACTTCCAAGTGTTGCCTGTCTTTGCTCTGTGTTTTCTAAACCCTCCCTCGGGTCTCACCTCTACAACTCTAGTTGTAGTTTATACAACTCTAGTCCAACTCTAGTCTAGTTTATAGTCATCCCTTCAATTTTGCCTTTTCCAGAATATTACAAATGAAAATATAGACAACCTTTTAATTCTTTTAGAAATCCAGTTGCTATTTAAGCATAATTCAGTGAGGTGTTGTTTACATGTATTTGCACAGCATTTACATGTAATGAACATGAGTATAGCGTTCCATGAAGTGTCATGCAGTCATGTGACCACATGCTAGTAAGACCACATTCAAGACTCAGAACTATTCTACGACTTCAAAAAATTCAGGGCTAGGAGTTAACTCAGTATTTGCCTGGCATGCACAAAGCCCTGGGTCTGATCCTTAGCACGACAGAAACCTGGTGTGGTGGTACACACCTGTAATCTAAGCACTTGGCAAGTGGAAGCAGGAGCTTCAGAAGTTTAAGGTTATCCTTGACTACAAAGCAAGTATGAGGCCAACCTCGGATACCTGAGACAGGTATCAAAGAAAAAGCAATCCCTGGGCTTTCCAACTGTAGCTCTTTTCTCCCTGTCCTCAGTGTCTGCTCACTGCTTCCCAGTGTGGCACTCCCAGTGTGTCAGTTCTGAACGATCCTGACACACGCTGATTTGATAATATTTTCTTGAGGATTTTCGCATCTATATTCATGAGGAATTTTAGGCTGTAGCTTTCTTTCTTTTAGGGCCGTCTTTGTCTGCTTGGAGGGAGGGTGTTAGGCCTCTAAAATGACTGAGAAGTGTTTCCTCCTCTTCTGTTTTCTGTAAGAGATGGAGTAGGATTGGTACTATCTCTTCCTTAAATCACTGGGTATTAGGCTTGCAGCAAAACCATTAGAATCGGGAGTTTCCTTTGTTGGAGAGGCTTCAGTTTTGAATTCATTTGTGAAGCCTGTGTAGGGCTTTTCTTCTCAGCTTCTTGAGAGAAGCTTTGGTAGTTCATACCTTCCAAAGAATTGGCTCTTTTCATCTACGTTATTAAATTCATGAGAAAAGTTGAGGGGAATCAGGGCTGGCTTAGCCAAACACATGTGTGAATGGCTCATCTGAGGAGACACCCAGAACAAAGAAGAGAAGCCCTGGCCCAGGAAATTATCAGAAGTTTGTGGCAAGTGTTAAGAATTTCTGAAAGGAAACGGATTATTAAAGGTACAATGATGCACAAAGACTTGAAGCAATGGAAGCCTGACTCTAAAAAAATTGGAAATTGCAGAAACGTAAAAGAGAATGAATGTGTTTATTCTCTTGATAGGAGAGAGATCATGTGAATAGTGTAAAAATATGCATAGCAAATCTAGAAAGCAATGTAACAAAATGATATTTTTTGTCTATAGAGGATTTTTCTTCATGTATATCCAAATCTTTAGTGTGTGTATAGTGTATGAGTGAGTGAATGTGTGTGTGTGTGTGTGTGTGTGTGTGTATGAGGAGAGTAAGAGAGAAAGTGAGTGTGTATTTTTGTGTGAGGGTGTATGGTGTGTGAGTGTGTGAATGTGTATATATGGGGGACAGAGAGACAGACAGACACACAGAGAGAGAAAGAGACAGAGACAGAGACAGAGATAGAGAACGTGTGTGTTTAAGACAAGGCTTCATGTAACCCAGGCTATCCTCAAACTTCCCAGTAGTCCTGGACAACCTTGAATTTGGAACTCTCCCACCTTCACTTTCTATGCTTGTTCACTTTCTATGCTTGTCCCCAAGCCTGGTTCCCAGGACTCCAACCCTGCTGGGGTTTCTATAAGGCCTTGTAGCAACTGGCAGGGAGCCACTGGAAGGAGGAGCAGGAACAGCAGGAGGAGAGAGGAGAGGGAAGGAGAGAGACAGGGATGGGGAAAGAGAAAGGCAAGGGGAAGGGGAGAGAAGAGAAAGAGAGAAAGGAGAGGCTAGGAGAGGAGCTACAGAAAGAACCAGGAGGGGGCTTAAGGACTCACCTTGGTGGCAGAGAGAGCACTTGCTCACAAGAATGAGCTCTGGGTTCTGGAGTCCTGAGTGACACTTTATGACGGTCTGGTTTGATACACCCATCCTCTCCCTTGGATCAGGAATGGCAGCCAGCAGACTGTCTGGGCCTAGCTTCTGTCTTAGTCAGCGTTACTGTTGCTGTAATGAAACACTGTGACCAAGAGCAACTTGGGAGGAAAGGGTTTATTCACTCACAGTTCCATAAAGCAGTTCATCATCAAAAGCAGTGAGGGTGGGAACTCATGCAGAGCTGAGGCAGAGGCCATAGAGGAGTGCTGCTTACTGGCTTGCTCATGGCTTGCTCAGCCTGCTTTCTTATAGTGCCCTAGACCACCAGCCTATGGACAGCCCCACCCACAGGGGGCTGGGTCTTCCCACATTAATTGATAATTTAAAAATGTCCTACAGGCTTGCCTGCAGGCTTATGGAAGCCTTTTCTCTTTCTTTCTCTCTTCCTTCCTTCCTTTCCTTCCTTCCTTTCTTCCTTTCTTTTTAAAAATTTATTTATTTAATGTATGTGAGTATACTGTCCCTCCCTTCAGATCCACCAGAAGAGGGCATCAGATTCCATTACAGATGGTTGTGAGCCACCATGTGGTTGCTGGGAGTTGAACTCGGGACCTCCAGAAGAACAGTCAGTGCTCTTAACTGCTGAGTCATCTCTCCAGCCCTCTTCCTTCCTTCCTTCCTTCCTTCCTTCCTTCCTTCCTTCCTTCCTTCTTTCTTTCTTTCTTTCTTTCATTCTTTCTTTCTTCCTGTCTTTTCTTTGGTTTTGGTTGTTGTTGACTGGTTGTTTGTTTTTGGTTGCTATTGTTTGTTTTGTTTTTTTTTTGTTTGGTTGGTTTTTGGGGGGGATTTTTTGAGACAGGGTTTCTCTGTGTAGCCCTGGCTGTCCTGGAACTCACACTGTAGACCAGCTGGCCTCGAACTCAGAAATCCACCTGTCTTTGCCTCTCAAGTGCTGGGATTAAAGGTGTGTACCACCACCACCCGACTTGTTTTGGCCTTTTAGCTTGTTTTGTTTTTTTTTAAGGTTTTATTTTATTTATTTTATGTGTATGAGTACACTGTAGCTGTACAGATGGCTGTGATTGTTTTGGCTTTTTAAGACAGGGTTTCTCTGTGTAGCCCTGGCTGTTGTGGAACTCACTCTGTAGACCAGGCTGGCCTTAAATTCAGAGATCTACCTGCCTCTGCCTCCTGAGCCCTGGGATTAGAGGTGGTGCCACCACCACTGCTGGAGGATTTTTCCTAATTAAGATTCCCTCTTCCAAGATGACGTTAGCTTGTGTCAAGTTGACAGAAAACTATCCAGCACACTTTTCTTCTGAAATTACCTCTCCACAAGCCTGCTAGCCACACCGTCAAAGAGCGACCCATGGCCACCATGCCCTTCCCAAACCACTGTCTCCAGTATGATGAGATCCTTTGCTGGACCTGGCTCCATACAGGTGGACCTTGGGCTTCTCAGGACCTTTCGGACTCACTCTGTCCTGGAGCAGAGATGGTGACAAAGGCTCCTGCCATCTGACATGAGGCACTTCCTGTGGGAGGCTCTTCCTCCTACTCCCAAACCAGGGGATCTGGTTCACAAACATGTCTGTTATGGGCAGTGTATAATCCTACCCCAACCTGTCCTGCATTGGGAGTCCAAGGCTCCATGCAACCCTATGGGGCCCAGTGTAACAGGGTAACATGGGACAACTAAAAAAGAAGGAAAATGTGCTGTTAAGGCATAAGATGTAAAATTGTCCCTGTAAAATGGTTCATTTTAGGTCAGTAAGATGGCTTATGACCTGACTGAGTTCAATCTCTAAGAAAGAGAGAACCACCTCCTATGACCTCCGTTCCAGTCTGCTTCCTTCCAG
>NW_022196900.1:6798913-6800651 GCF_008632895.1 Mastomys coucha
CCCCCCCCCCGTCTCTCTGTCTCTGTCTCTGTCTCTGTCTCTCTCTCTCTCTCTCCTTCCCTCCCATCCACTTAGTCCCTTACTCTATAACTAACCTCTGTGGTTCTATGAACTGTAGTCTGCTTGTTGGGGTCCCTCAGCTACAAGACATTGGAGTTTGCCACTGCAGACTCAACTCATGCCTGCTGTGCGCCTGCTGACTGGCATGTATACAGCCTGAAGACATCTGCTGTTGACCTCCTCCCCAACTGTGGACTGCACCTCCAGCCATTCCCGGAGCTGAGCCTGCGGGACGCCCTGAGTTTACACCTTTAGCCCTGCACCTCCAGCCATTTCCGGAGCTGAGACCTGCGGGACGCCCTGAGTTTACACCTTTAGCCCTGCAGCCTGTTTCCCTTTGACATCCTCCTAGACTTTGCTTGGACTCTTCCTGACTCCTCTCTAATTCCTTATGTTATTCAAATGTCGTTGTAACCAGAGATTCAGTATGTTCTCTTGTATATAAATGCTGAACCCCCAAAGTAAAGGAGAGCCTTGATTGGAAACCCTCATGTCCTTTTGTTCTCGAACTCTGTGTTTCTGGTCTCTTTTCTCCCTTCGGGTCTAGGCAGAACCCGGTTCATGAAACTGCGGGACAGTTTCATCTGCTTATCAAAACCTGCCCCATTCTCATCAAGGAACAGTCCACTCAGACAAAATCTAAACAGAGAAATGCTGGGGCTAAATGACGTCATAAATCAATTGGGTCTAGCAGATAGTTACAGAACATTTCATCTAAACATGAAAGAATATACCTTCTTCTCGGTAGTCCATGAAATTTTCTCCAAAACTGACCACATTCTTGGATACAAAACAAGTCTCAATGGATACAGGAAAATTGAAAGAACACCCTGCATCCTATTTGACCACTATGGATTAAAACTGAATCTCAACAACAACAGAAAACTTACAAACTCATGGAAACTGAACAACTCTTTAATGAATGAAAAATGTGTCAAGACAGATATTAAGAAATAAATTAAGCCAGGCGGTGGTGGTGCATGCCTTTAATCCCAGCACTTGGGAGGCAGAGGTAGGTGGATTTCTGAGTTCCAGGCCAGCCTGGTCTACAGAGTGAGTTTCAGGACAACCAAGGCTATACAGAGAAACCATGTCTCGAAACAAAACAAAACAAAAACCAAACAAACAAACAAAAAAGAAATAAATTAAACACTTTTTAGAATTGAATGAAAATGAAAACACCAAATCTATGGGACATGACGAAGGGGGGTCTATGAATGAATATAACATCTGAAATAAGTTCTGAGGCTGGAGATATGGCTCATCATCATTTAAGCTCTGGCTGCTCTTCCAGGGTTCTGTTCTCAGCACCCTCATCTCCAGATCTACCCCTGGCCTCTCTGGGCACCTGCACTCATGCACATATCCACACGTACACAGAGTGGTCTGTGAGGAGTCAGGGTCACTTTGAGGTGTCACTGGATCAATGTTCAGATGAGGAAACAAAAGTCAAGGGCAAGGAATGAAATTCTGGCTGCAAAAGAGAATGAATGGGACCCAGGGGCAAATCCTCCTTCCCAGCATGCACCCTTCCCGGGCTTCACGCTCTCCTCTGAACTTACTTGGCATCAGTTCAGAAAGTGGTTGTTGCCAGGCAGTGGTGGCACACGCCTCTAATCTCAGCACTTGGGAGGCAGAGGCAGGCGGATTTCTGAGTTCGAGGCCAGCCTGGTCTACA
>NW_022196900.1:6800757-6803787 GCF_008632895.1 Mastomys coucha
AAAAAAAAAAAAAAAAGAAAGAAAGTGGTTGTTCCCTTCAGGGGACACCAGAGTTCTTGATTAAAGCAAGTAGTATCCCAGCAGAAGGTTAGCTGTCTTTGATGAGGACAGGAAGTGACTTCTTGGTGCCCACTTAGGCACTGGTGTGCTTAACCCAATGGAAATCCCTCCCTGGACTCAGGACCCAGAAAACCTGAACTCCATCTTCTCCATCACCTTCTGATTGGTCTAAAAATCGAGCTGAATGGCCTATAGCTGGGCAGGAAGTAGAAGGTGGGACTTCCAGGAGGAGATAGGAACTCGGAAAGAGTCAGGTTCAGGAGAATTTGCTAGGGAGCCATGAGGAGTGAGTAGGTGGGCACTGGAGGAAAGGTAACTAAAGAGCAACGTGGCAGTACATAGATTAATATTAAGTTAATATTAAGTTATAAGAGCTAGTTGAGAAGGAAAGTCAGCTAAGGCCTAAAGCTATAATTAATAAATATAAGTCAATGTGTCTTTACTCAGAGCTGGGGCAGGCATAGAAAGTCCATATGATTTATACTTGATGTTGAAACCAGAGGTCTCCAAAGTTCTGTCTCATGTTAAGGTGAGTGTTTGTTTGTTTGTTTTTTGTTTTTGTTTGTTTTTTTTTTTTTTTCCAAGACAGGGTTTCTTGGTGTAGCCCTGGCTATCCTGGAACTCACTCTGTAGACCAGGTTGGCCTCGAACTCAAAAATCCACCTACCTCTGCCTCCCAAGTGCTGGGATTAAAGGCGTGCTCCACCACTGCCCGGCTTGGATGAGTATTATCTATGACTTTCACAGATGCAGAGACTGAAAACAATGGGTGAGTGATTGATACCTGCTTGCCAGATAGTGAACACTGAAAAGTCCCAGGACTAGGAAATGGGTATAGTCCTCTGTCCTCACTAAGATCACAGCCAGAGGAATAGCTGCTGAGTCCTGGAGGGGGTGGGGCTAAGACAGTGGCTAGAGACAGAGGAGTCCCTTGTAAGACTTAGGGACATAGAAGCAGGGCGCCGAGATCCGGCTCCCAGCAAACAATGGCAATGTGCTCAGAGACCAGTGGGGTGAGGGGCTAGATGGCTGAGGATTAGCTGCTGGGTAGGGGTCAGTTTAAGAGATTGTGTCCTTCAGACCTGCTGCTACTGCTGAGCCTCAGGGTTACTGTGTATTTACAGCTACCCTTCTCTTCAACAGTGATTTAAAGACACTTATCTGCAAAGCCTCCGGGTGCTCAGGGAAGTTAAACCAAGAGGTGAGGTCTAGTTTACAAGCCAGGGGCAAGGGTAGCAATTAGAACCTTTCCTGGAGCCTATTGGTGCCCCTAGGTAAAAGAGACCCCACAAAGACTCCACTCTCATCCCCAGGGCTCTGTGCCTTGAATTCTCTCCACAGGGGAGATTGGAAATGGAGAAGGTACTTTGTCTGGTCTGCAGAGGGTGTTTAAAGCCTTACTGTTAATATTTAAGCCTGGGAAGAGTTGGGGCCATGAACTTTTGTACACAGCTGTTAGGCTGTAACTGGATACCTCCCTTCCAAAACGCTGATGCTGAAGGCCTGCGTGCTTCATTGTCCGTTTATCAGAAATGTGTGCATCTAGGCACCGATGACAAGGTCTGACTGACGATGCTGAGTTGGCACAATGTGTCATACACCTAAACCAGAAACAACCCACAGGCCCATCAGCAGGTGAATGGATACACGGATTGAAGTGTAGCCATTCCTAAACTAGATCTACATAGCAGAAAGCATCAGTGACCCTGCAAATAGATCAGATACTTAGCTTAGTAGAAGAACCAGACTCAGAGCCCTGTGAGCTCCATCAGTTCCATGTTGATAATGTTCATAACCAGGAAGAGCTCGTGTATGGTGTCAGAATGCTGGGCCATTGCCTGCAGGTGTGTGGGTGTGATTGGAAGGGCACCCCAGACAGACGGAGGCTCCTGGGTACCTAATTCTGCCTTGTGACTTTTCGGATGGGTCTTCATATATCTGAAGAGTCCTTTAGGCAACCACACCCTTAAGATACAAGCACTTGACAGTAAGGGCCGTTGAGACATTTCAGCAAGTGTCTTAGTTTTTATTTTTGTGATAAAACACCATGACCAAAAGCAACTTTTGGTTGGGAAGAAAGAATTTATTTTAGCTTACGGTTCCCTGGTGTCTCTCTATCACTGAGGGGAGACAGGGCAGGAACCTGGAGACAGGAAGCATCAGAGGGGTGCTGCTTACTGGCTTGTTCCCATGGCTTGCTTGGCTTGCTTTCTTATTCAACCTAGGACTACCTTTCTCAGGGGCAAAATCAACCATAATGAGCTGGGTCCTTGCCTATGAACCATTAATCAAGAAATTGCCCTACAGACTTACCTACAGGGTGTGCGCTTATAGAGCATTTTCTCCATTGAAGTTCCCTCTTATAGTATATCAAGTTGACCAAAAACCCCAGCTAGGACAGCAGATAAAGGTGCTTGCCACTAAGTCAGAGTGGCCTGAGTTCAATGGTGGTGGAATGGAGAAAACTGACTCTTGCATATTGTCAACACACACACACATTATTAAAAATAAATAAATCTTTAAAGTGTTTCTTAAGCATATGACAAGAAAGGGCTCACAGCTAGACGGGGCAATGAAGAATTCCAGGCACAGAAATCCCCAGCCTTTTCTTCCCTGGGGAACCAGCCATCACCCAGTCTCTAGGGGCTCTCTTCGGGCATCCTTGCATGACTCTTAAGTCACAATTGTGTGTTCTTAGCTGAAAGGGGATTATGTCCAAGTAACAGGGTTCATGAAATGTTTTAACTGTTGAAAGCTCTGAGAGCCGCTGGCATACAATGGGAGCCAACCTCCAGGAACAAGAAACCACAGGTTCAAGGTCAGACGTGATCCTGGTGTAGGAGACACAGTTCCTGAAATCAGTATGTACCATGGAAAGAAAAGTGACTCCAGATCCAGGAATATACATACAGAAGTTTTCTAGGGACTTACAGACAGAGTGAGTGTTGGGAGCCAAGGCATGGCCACACA
>NW_022196900.1:6803824-6805170 GCF_008632895.1 Mastomys coucha
TTGAGAACTGCCTGACATTCACCTTGGTTGAAACATCCTGTGCCTGTTTACCAAGAGGTAGTATACCAAGACCTTCCAAAAAGAATTACAAAATGTTCCAGACCCCCTGCCAACATCCATCAGATGGACAACCCTGGAGTAAACCCATTGTTCCCCACCCCTCCCTTTTGCTGCTTTTGTGAAGTATATATTGAGCAGTTTGCTCTAAGTAAAGTAGACCTTGACAAATCTTTGCATGGTCTTGTTCTCTTTCTCACCCATTCTTCCCCACAGGCATGGTTCCCCTTGGCCCCCCGAATAACTGAACCCCGAAGGCGGGGATAAGTGAGTTTAGATGGCAACAAGACAAGGAGATCCTTGTGCCTGCCCTACCGTGGTGGTAACGGATAGGCCCCAGTTGTAAGACTACTTCCTGATCTTTCTAAAAACCCTTCTCAATGTGTCCATTACTTATCAGTCCACTTCCAGACCACCACACTTAGTTACTTGTCTTTTTTTTTTTTTAAAGATTTATTTATTTATTTCATGCATGTGAGTACACTGTCGCTGTGGATCCTCTTTACAAATGGTTGTGAGCCACCATGTAGTTTCTGGGAATTGAACTCAGGACCTCTGGAAGAGCAGTCAGTGCTCTTGACCCCTGAGCCATCTCTCCAGCCCTAGTTGCTTGTCTTGATGACTTCATTTGTCCTAACAGGATTAGGAGGTATGTCAGGGTCTGCTATTGAGCAAAACAGTGGGTGTGGCCAAGATGGCCACAGTGTGTCAAGCTGGATGCCCCTATGCAAAACCCTCATAGTCCCCAGCTCTCAGATTGTTCTTATGCAACTTTTGCAGAGAGTAGACGGGAGTGGTATATAAAGAGGAGTGAGCTTTGACAAATGAGAAGAGACATGAAGGACAGCAGGGAAGTCATCACTTCTCAGGGAAGATGAAGGGCAGGGAAACTGTGTCACAGAGCACAGGACAGTCTCAGCTGTGTGAAGGCTTATCTGGGTCCGGAGGCTTCACTTCTGAGTGCACACGTGGATGTTGGCATCCTGAAAGGAGATCTCAGCTGCAGAGCTGAGTGTGTCCAAGGTTCCAGGCCTGAAGCTTCTGCTGAGGAGGACAGAAGATGTTCTACACCAAAGCCACAGCACCTTTGTGGAAGCTGATGAACCAGTTTCCTGCAATGGTCTCAGGACACCAAGTGGCTCTACCCCTCCTGAGTCTCTCATTAGTGCTAGGCTTGGGGGAAGGAGCAAAGTAGTTTGAAAGAGAGATGTTGGGCCAGGCAGGGGTGGCGCATGCCTTTAATCCCAGCACTTGAGGCAGAGGCAGAGGCAGAGGCAGGGGCAGGGGCA
>NW_022196900.1:6805264-6805383 GCF_008632895.1 Mastomys coucha
GCAGGCGGATTTCTGTGTTCGAGGCCAGCCTGGTCTACAGAGTGAGTTCCAGGACAGCCAGGGCTATAAAGAGAAACCCTGTCCTGAAAAACCAGAGAGAGAGAGAGAGAGAGAGAGAG
>NW_022196900.1:6805393-6856069 GCF_008632895.1 Mastomys coucha
GAGAGAGAGAGAGAGAAAGAGAGAGGGATATGTTGAGTCAAATCATCCTTCAGGCAAGAAATTTATTGATGCAGCAGCAAGCAGGAGGGGGAGGGGGTCTTAAGTAAGAAGGTTCAGCCCCATTAGACAAAGCAGAGTATCTCTTTTTAAAGGTTTCTTTTAGAGGTGGGCTAGAGAGATTCCTCGGTGGTTTAGAGCACTTGCTCTTGTAGAGGACCCAGGTTCGATTTCTAGCACCCACGGGGTGGCTCACAGCCATCTGTGATCCCGGTTCCTGGAGATCTGATGCAGTCCTCTGGCTTCCACAGCACCAGGCACATATGTAACACACATGCAGGCAAAACACTTATACATACGAAATTAAATAAATAAATCTAAAAAAAAAAAAAAAAAGATCCTGAGGGAAGGGAAGTCTTTGCATGTTGGAGATGCAGTCTGTCCTACTTGGCTTCTCCGTTGTTGTGACAAAACACTGTGACCAAAAGTAACTTAGAGGAGAAAAAGGTTTATTTCAGCACATGCACCCAGGCCATGGTCCATCATTCAGGGAAGTGAGGGCAGGGACTGAAGCAGAAACCATGAAGGAATATCACTCACAGCCTTGTTTACTGGCTCATGCTCAACTAGATCCTTACACAGCCTAGGAACACTGGTGTAGGGGTGGCGCCGCCTACAGTGGGCTGGGTTCTTTCACATCACTCCTCAATAAAGACAGTCTCTCACATGGCCAGGTTAACCTGACCAAAGTAATTCTTTAATTGAGATTTTCTCTTCCCAAGTGACTCTAGGCCCTGCCACGCTGACCATAAAAAACGACTGTCACAAGCTTAATTAATATGTAGCTTAAATGTCACAAGCCTAATTAATACGTGGCCTATGCTGCATGACCAGGGCAAAGGGGCAGGCATGTGTAACTTAGGCTACCTTAGGGGGTCACTCTTTTTCTGGATAGGGAAATGGGGCTTCATGCAATGTGACAGTAGTCGGGCTGTCATCCACCTCTAGGTGGCAGGGGAGCAGTGGCTGGGGGGGGTGTTGTTCTTACTCTGCTTTTAGCTCTCTCTGGGTCTGGATTCTCTAGCCATTAGTTGTGTGAAACAGTTATACAATCTCATCATTTCTTTTTCATCCTTCTATTCTTTGTCCTCCCCTCCTCCTCCCTCCCCTCCTCTTCCCCTTCTTCTTTCTCTTCCTTCTTCTCCCCCTCCTCATTTTTTGAGGCAGAGTTTCTCTGTGTAGCCCTGGCCATCCTGGGACTGACTCTATAAACCAGGCCAACCTCAAACCTCAGACCCACCTGCCTCTGTCTCCTGAATTCTGGGATTCAAGGCATGCACCACCGCCACCCAGCTATAACTCCACCTTTTCAACTCTGGCTACAGCTAGACTCTCTGAAGACTCCATACGTAGCCATTGCTGGGTGCGACAAGAATCCAGTCAGGTGGTCTGTGTGGGGCTTAGGTGCCAATGGCTCATTATGCTTTCAGGTGATTGTAATGTGCAGCCAGGGCCTGGGATTGCCTGTGTGTCTCTAAATCCCAGCACCTACCTCTAGGATGGAGCTCCTAGGTGGGCAACCCATGCACAGAGGTGCAAAGTCTCAAAGGAAACCACCCACTCAAAGTGCCTAGTGTATAGGAAGCCTCAGATGGATTTTCCTCAGTACTGGATTCCGGTCCAGGCAGATGGGTCATCTTCCATTTGCCCATGCTGTATCGTCCCCTTTTAAAAGACTCAGAGTGAAGAGGGGGTCCGATAGGTCACTGACATAGCAACCCTGTTCCAGGAACATTGAAACCAGACTTCTCAAACTCTCACAAGACAGGGTCCCCTAGGGGTCTGTGTCCCTGGGGCTTTGCCTGGGGAGCGCTGGTATGTTGGCGTAACAGTTTTGTTCATGGTGTGAAGGTTGTCTTTGTATCATTCAGTTGCTCAGCCTGCACTGGCAAAGAGGACTGTCTGGCCTTTGGACTTCGGTATTGTTATTCTTTAATCACACATCTTTTTTTGTTTGTTTGTTTTTTGAGACAGGGTTTCTCTGTATAGCCCTGGTTGTCCTGGAACTCACTCTGTAGACCAGGCTGGCCTCGAACTCAGAAATCCGCCTGCCTCTGCCTCCCAAGTACTAGGATTAAAGGCGTGCGCCGCCGCCGCCGCCGCCGCCGCTGCCGCCGCCGCCGCCGCCGCCGCCGCCGCCGCCACCTGGCGACTATTGTCATTCTTAAGGCCCATCACCGGGATTTTGTAAACACTCTTCCTCCCTTACCTTTTGATTGGCTTAATAAAGAGCTGAGGGGACAGTAGCTGAAGCACGAGGGGAGGGCAGAACTTCCTGGCAGAGATAGGGACTCTGGGAGAAGAATCTAGGTGGGAAGATTCACCAGCGAGACACACAGGAGGTTGGACTAATCAAGAATGGGCAAGAGGTAATGAGCCATATGGCTGGCATGGACTGGAGTACTCTGGTTAGTTAAGCTGAATGACTAAGCTGAGAGGTAGTATAAGCTCTCGCGCCTAAACCTTTATAAATAGTAGTAAGTCTCTGTGTCTTCATTCAAATGCTGTCAGGTCCGGGTTCCACACTCGAAGCTGGCCTGATACCTCGATGGCTGAGGAAAGTTTGCCTCCCTGGACCACAGGCAGCACAGAATTACCACCTCCTTCCCACCTCAGGTTCCTCACAGAGACCAGCCATTCACTGGGGCCTCCTGGAGTGGCTCTGAGGTTTTTAAATAATCGATTGTCTCTTCCATTCTCAGTGGTGCTGATGTTCTTCTGCCCCTGAAAGAAATAGCTTCGTAGCCCTCAGACACTTCATGAAGGGACCACAGAGGCTTTGATCCCAGTGATCAGGAATTTGGGGGGAACAGCCAGGCCGGTTCAGCTTCTACAGAATTGTAAATCCTGACCTGGCGCTCTGCGGAGGATGGACAACTGTGACAGGGCCTCAGACCTTAGTGGGTTCTGTGACCTTAGCCCAACTGACTCCATGATGGAAGTACCATTCGGGCTGAAAAACTCGGCACCTAGACAGCACCACTACTAAACTAAAACAAAGACCTAATCCATCCAAGTCCATGATTCTGAGAAAGTCTGTAATGTAGTAACCTTGCTTTTTAACTTCTGTAGTTCCACTTTTGGCTAACTTTGTTCTTGTTAACTGAAGTATGTCAACCCAGAACATGGTTTGTGTTAAAAGCTCACCCTGAGAAAGGCTGGGGCTACACTGAGATTCTGAACACTTAATAGAAACCAATGAAGACTTCCTCTCGGCTTAAATCCATCTCTGAACACTCTTCTCTAGTGAAGGCTCCACAACACAATGACTGTAGGATGGCAGTGTGAGCAAATGCGCAGCTCTCTTCACTTGCAAACCTGTGCCCTTCTGCTTCTGTAGTCCAGGACGAGTTTTGATGGAGTGTAATCTGGGGCGCCTCCTCCATCAGGCACAGGGCTGTACCCCTCCTCTTCCATTTCCCTTGTACTGCAAACCAAGATTGAATGATCCACTCTGTCCCTCTGGGCACTGTGAAGCCTGTTAAATAAACATGTCTATTAAAGGCGTTGATCTGTCCCCAGCAGGCAGTAATTGCACCTCCAAGGCTGCAGATGCCTTGGCTTGGCTGTGGATTTACTCTCCTGCCCACCAGGGCTTTCTGCCTGGCCAAGGGCAGGCCAGTTCTTCTTGGCTTCCCTATAATCTGCCATGTTTTGGGGGTGGAGGAAGATGGAGAGCGGGGGTGGGGTGGGGAGAGGATCGGATGGATGTCTTTAATGGTACTGTTAATTTCCCACAACTCCTCTCACCCCTGCAAGGAACCTCTTTGGCTCAAGGCAAAATGGCAAGGCAGGGTTTCTTTATAGCTAGAAAAAGCCTCTGTATAGCCAGACAGGTATACTACCATGAAGGGAAAGCAGCCAGTGTCGGAGTCCTGAGATGCAGCTCCTCCCTAAGTCTGACATCCCAGCCCTCTCTCTCTCCCCTTAACCCTCCACACAGCCTGCATGTAAAGGAGTAGAGCCACGAAGCCGCTGAGATGGCTCAGCGGGTAAAGGCACTTGCTACCAAGTCTGACAACCTGAGTTTGAACCCTGGAACTCACATGGTAGAAGGGGAGAGCTGACTCCTACAAGCTGTCCCCTGAGACCCACACACTGCAGTGACACTCGCATGTAGCCTATCCCATATAAATACATTGAGATTGAAAAAATAAAAATAAATAAAATAAGGGGCCTGGAGAAATGACTCAGAGATGAAGAGCACTTGTTCTCGCAGAGGACCCCTAAGTACCCACAAGGTGGCTCACAGCCATCTGTAACGTCGCTTCCAGGGAATCTGACGTCATCTTCTGACTCCATTGAGCATCAGGCATCCACATGGACACACACATAGGCAAAACATTCCTATACATGAAATGAACAAGTCTAGAAATGTTTAAAACAAACTAATAAAAAGATTAAGAGTAAAGCCTGGCCCAGTGTGGCAGACAGACACAAGGACCGGGTTCTGCACTTCTGCTGGCTGACCAGTCGGGGTAAGATAGCCCATGATTCAATATGTACAGACTCTCATCAGCGTCTGGCACTGGGTCTCCCCAGGCTGTGCTCCCTAGCCCTCCCAGGAGCCTGTTTCTCCCAGCAACAGCAGAACTAGGGATGTTCTAACCCATCACTGTTCCCCATCCCTTTCCTAGAAAGGAGTTTTGGTTGGAGAAGTTGGCCCTGGGGGACAGTTTGGTCCAATTCTGTCCTCCAGCTCAGTGAACCATTCCCACCTGACCTGGCAGGCTCCCCAGACACCTTACAGTCACTTTCCTCTGTGGGTCTCTCTCTCCTGCCATGCCCAGCATTCTGTTCTGGGGAAGAAATAGTCTGTGATCCACAACCTGTGTGAACAGATGAACAATGGCAAGCGTGTATGTTATTCTAAACCTGGGGGCAATTCGTTCTGTCAACCTGCAGCTGAAGCTTCTGCCGGATGCTGACGTTTCAAAAGGGTTGTTTAAACATCACACCCAGCTACGGGGACTGATCAATAAACTGTACCTGGCGTGCACAGTCCAGGTCCTCCTGCATGGTTCCCCACCCCCCCACCCTTATGGGCTGGTCAATCTTGTCAACTTGATGGGATTTAAGATCACCTTAGAAACAAAATCTCTGGGCATGTCTGTGAGAGACTTTCTAGATTAGGTTAACAGAGACGGGAAGGTCCACCCTAACTGCCTGTGTGAACCAGAGAGAGTAGTCTGAGCATCAGCTACCTCCACCTCTGCTTCCTGACTTGCAGCTACAATGTGTCCACCCTTCTCCAGCTCTGCCGCCATACTTTCCCTGACATATCACCACCCCTAATCCCCATTACCCTGTGAAGCAGATGACACCATTCCTTCCTGAAGTTGCTTTTGTTAGAGAAAAGTCACTGATTCACTGGGCCTCAGACGCCACATCTCTACTGTGGTAGGTTAGAGCCAGGAGATCTCACAGCCCCCTTGCTCCTGGATCTACTTCCAAATCTACAAGGCTAGGGGACCTGTTATCCTGAGACTCCTTTAGGGACAGTGTGTCTCCTGGTGAACCCACGGAACCAGGGAACTTGGCGGTGGGATTTGATGACTCAGCACTAGGTCAGTTGTCTCCATAGCTTGCCTGGAGCTTCTAAAGTGGGGCGTGCAGTACCAAGCGCCAGAAGTACCACTTAGCGACTAACGATCTCCTCTGTGGGCCTCAGTGTCCTCTGCTAGCTGAAGCTGGTAACTCTGGTCCTCACAGAAAAGTCTTTGGCAAAGCTTCCTCTGTGTCTACAGAAACACAAGTCCCAGCGTTTGGGCTGCCTCTAATAAAGACCACCAAAGTGGCCAGCCTTCCTTATGGCTATGTGGAGTCTGTAGCTACGTTCTGGCTAATGAGAAGTAAGTAAGGGTGTCAGGGCCATACGCAGTGGCCATGTCCCCTTTGGAGCAGTGGGCTTGTGCCCTTTGCCAGCTTCCCACCCCTCCTGCATCCTGCATCCTGTCTCTGGGGAGTTGAGTATAGCAGCTGTTCTGGATCGTGAAGACAGTGACCATGACAAAGGACAACAGCACAGGAAGCAGGAAAGGGGACATATGTTCTCTAATCATTCATCTGTGGCTTCTGCCACTTATGCCTGCTTTGGACTTATTTTAATAAATCACTCCTGTCTGAAGTTAGCCGTGGCTACTGGGCTCTCTGATACTCACAGATGACTCCAACCCTCACCTCCTGCCAGTGTGACCCTCAAGCCCTTCAGTTTGACGTATCAGACCTTTCACGATCTCCTTTTTAGTACCCCAGCCTCGGCACTCCCTCCTCCAAGCCTCGGCACTTCCTCCTCCTTCTGGGCCCTCTGGGTAGCTCTGTCTTCTCCTCCATTGAATTGCAGCCTTCCTTTCTTCAGAAAGCCTTCTCCCTGACTGTGCAAGGCTCCGCGTTGTGATTTTGGTCTCACTTCCCAGTTCTCTGCTCTCTTGGCACCACTAGGCTTTCTCACCCAGGGAAGGAAACCTGCTGATTTCCATGTCTGTCTGCCTCCTAATCTGTGAGCCACCTGAGGACGGGCTCCATCTCCGCACAGCCAAGGCCTGGCCCAGGGCCCAGCATAGACACGCCAGCAGTAGCAGGCTCTTCGGGAAGGAAGGAACAGGGATGGCAGATGCTTGCTAATTTGAAAGCTGCTGGGTCTGGTAGGGGATGGACTGACGAGATGGTCTTTGAACCAGAAGGAGCTAGTTGGAAACAGTGGAAGGGAAGGACGCTCTGAGCTGCCACTTATGGCTTTCGCTGTCACCTCCACTTCAGCTCTGCTGGATCCAAAAGGCTCTGGGAATGTCATTATAGATAGGGCAGCCTTTCAGGCCAGCTTAATCAGCAGATGTGTGAAGATAGATACGCTGGGTCCCTGCCAACACTTTGCACTTCAACCACGGCCCTAACAGCCCCTGATAACAGGATGGGAAAGTCAACGGACTGGGTTTCACAAACAGCAGATGTACAGAGTTCAAGGTGTCTGACCTCAGGGCTCAGCCCGCAATGAACACTTGTTAACAGCTTCATTTGCTGGACCTGGGGCCTCTGCTGGCCCTTAGTCCCTTGTTTTCCCAGTGATAAGGAAGCTGAAGAGGGAGGCTGCTGTGGGGATCAGGGCCCATGCTCTGATACCCAGCTGCCCGTCCTTCATACCACCTCTGTCTATTCAGCCATTGCTACTCAATAGTTTATTTTGGATTTAAATAAAGACTGGACACCCCCGCACCCCAAACATGACCATAGACTCACAAAAGTAACCTATCTAAGAACAAAGAGTACACATTTGGGGGATATACACTTCATTTTTATTTTTTCATATTTCTTGTGAAGAGGTTTAAATGCCTTAACATTTATAGGCAGTACATGAGCCCCTCTGTGTCCATCAGCGGCCAGAACCACTAACTCTCCATGCCTGCTGCCTTGGTGCAATGATGGAATTCCACATTCACCTAGAGAACTAGCAAGAGACACATTCAGCAACCGGGGTAGTTTTTCTAGCTAGCACATGAGATTGGAGTGCCCTACCCTCCTCCTTTCTGACACTCTGCTCTCAGAGTTGGGCTGGAGTTACCGGATGACCCACTTTTGAACTTCTTCCAAATGACAGAAAAATGCCCATCTTTTTTGGTGACTTTTTTTGTCTTATGTCAGTAGTTGTCAAACCTAGGAACACCCTGGAATCTGTGGAGGAGTTTAACAATACAACCAGGAAACCAGGTGCCCATGTTTCCAAAAGCTGTCCAGGGCAAAGAAACACAGAGCCCAGCAGAGAACGTTGGTAAGTGGTGCACATCTGAGTGGATTCCAACTGATAGATGGCTCAGCTGAAAGATCACTCTGTGTGTGTGTGTGTGTGTGTGTGTGTGTGTGTATTATATTTATTATGTATATTATATATGTATATAGATATATGATATTTATTAGAGTAATTTATAGGTTGTGGTCCAGATAACCCAACAATGGCTGCCTATAAACGAAAGGTCCAAGAATCCAGTAGCTGTTCAATCCACGAGGCTGAATGTCTCAGCTGGTCTTTAGTAGACACCAGGATCCTGAAGAAGAAGGCTCTAACAGCTTCCTTCTTCCATGCCCTTATATAGATTTCAAGCGGAAGGCATGGCCCAGATTAGAGGTGGGTTTTCCCACCTCCAAAGATATGGATTAGAGGTGTGACTTCCCACATCAAGGATCTAGATTAGAAGTCCATCTTCGCACTTCACATTAAGCAAAAGTCCTGCACAGGCATGCCCATCCATTTTAGGGTTTTACAGGCATGCCCCCCATTTTAGGGTTTTACCTAATCACAGATGTAGTCAAGTTGACAACCAGGAATAGCCATCAGAGTCACCTTCTCCAAGGGGTCTAGACAGGAGCCCAGGGCTCTTCTGCTTACACAGAGCATGGCATTCATGTCTGCTAGATGGAGTGTTCCAATCAGAATAGGAGACACAGGCTCATGCGTTTGCACACTCAGAGCCCAGATGGTGGTGGTGCTTGGAGGGGATGTAGATCCCTTTTGGAGTAGGGCTTAACTGGAGGAAGTGGGTTGGAGGGCATGTTGAGGGTTATATCCGGTCTTAGCTTCCACCCCAGGCTCTTTATTTCCTGATGTAAAATTACAATATGCTACAGTTAAGAGTGGCCCTCATCGGGGCTGGAGAGATGGCTCAGAGGTTAGGAGTACTGATTGCTGTTCCAGAGGTCCTGAGTTCAATTCCCAGCAGCCCCATAGTGGCTCACAACCATCTGTAATGGGATTTGATGCCCTCTTCTGGTGTGTCTAGGAGATAACAACAGTGTATTTGTATAAATAAAATAAATAATTCCTTAAAAAAAAAACCAGGCAGTGGTGGCACATGCCTTTAATCCTAGTGCTTGGGAGGCAGAGGCAGGCGGATTTCTGAGTTCCGGGTCAGCCTGGTCTACAGAGTGAATTTCCAGGACAGCCAGGACTACACAGAGAAACCCTGTCTCGAAAAACCAAAAAGGAGTGGCCTTCACTCCTAGACCTTCCCAGTCCTTGGCTGAGCCCTCCTAATCATGAGCCAAAATAGACTTCTTTCCTTTGTTGTTTTATTGGGTATTTTGTAACAGCAGTGAGCAAGGGAATTAATATAATTTGTCTCATGGATGATTTCACTTCTTTAGCTTGGCTCAGATTTCCCACTGTCCTATGGGCTCCTCCAGGGTAGAGCCACAGGTCAGAGCTCTGTGTCTCCAGAGCTCCATATGGTCTGGTCCCTTCCTCGGCTACAAGCACTGACCTCTTTCTTCTGGATTCTACCACAACTATCTTCCTTTCAGTTCTTTGAACAAAGGTTGGCTCCTCCCACTTCAAGGTCTGTGAGTCATCGCTCTTTCCCTCTCTAGCCCCTGCTTATCCTTGAGTATCGGCATTGCTGGGGAGTGGGTTATAGATGCAGACGGGAACTTTAACAAGTTACCCATAATATGTAGGATGTGACATTCTCCTCAAATATATGCCTAGCATAAAAGGGGAACACTATGTCCAGAGGAAAAGAGAGATGCTGGAAAATTAAAATAAAGGCTGCCCACAGAAATCATGGTGTGTCTACTCAATAGAACTCTGTTGACTTACTCTGCATTCAGGTTATGAGCTAAGATGTCTGCAAGCCCTATGGTGGCTCACAACCACCCGTAATGAGATCTGACGCCCTCTTCTGGTGCATCTGAAGTCAGCTACAGTGTACTTATGTATAATAATAAATAAATCTAAAACAACCCTGAAACTCTATGCTTTATGACTTTGAAATGAAATAAATACAGAGAGGCTTGAGCTATTTGGGGCCATCTCTTGGACAACAAACTAGTGGTCATCTCCTTCACTGTGCTGCCGTCACATCTGTGTCCCGGGCTGGGCTGATGGTGATGGTGCGGGTGGGGTGGGGTGGGGTGGGATGGGTGGGTGGGTGGGTGGAGGGCTTTGGACTGGAGCTAGACTCCAGCAATTCACTTTGAGTTCTGATCACAGCCCCCTCCCTCCTCTCCTCCCAGCCCCACCTTTACTCCCCCTTTCCTACATACTCTGTCCCCTTCTCTGGATTTTCAAAACCATCTTTATTTTAAAATATCCAGTCCCTGCAGAATCCCTTGGCTCAGTTGCTCATCCTCATCCTGATACAGAGAATGATGGTGATTTACGGTGTTCCTGGGCCCTCTTTGCTTAGACTCTGATCTGCCTAAGGCTGCTAAGCTGGAATCTTCAGCTTCTTCCGAGACTTATAAGGCTCAAAAAGGCCAAGGAAATCACTCTCCTCCCTGCATCAGCCCAGTGCACCCGCCCCCCCAATTCTCTTATGCCATGACCCCCCCCCAGGCTTCTATTAGCTTACTCTCTCCCCCAACCCCCATCCTGTCAGCCAAACACTGTTGGTGGCTCCTAGCCCAGTACTTGTTACAGGGTTTTTATTAAAATTAGTAAATAAATAAATCCCTGAAAATGGCCAGTCCTCTGCAGAACGAATTCATGTTTTATCTTCAGCCACTTCGAGGTCATCATCTCCATATCAGGAAGTGCAAGTCTGAAAGCCCTCTCCATTAGCATCAGTCAGTGTATGAAAAATCTTAAGTTCCCAGCCAGGTTGTCAGGAACCATGGTCTAATGTACTTCCAGATGTGTTTCCTCTCAGTTCACGATGCTACTGAGAATCTTTGTTTTTCTTTAGTTTTTTATTTTTATTTTATTTTTATTTTATTTATTTTATATGTATGAGTGCACTGTAGCTATACAGATGGCTGTGAGCTGTCATGTGTGCGTGGCTGCTGGGAATTGAACTCAGGACCTCTGCCAGCCCGCTTGCTCTCTCTGGCCATGCTCGATCTGGTGTAATTCACTGTAGCTGTCTTCAGACGCACCAGAAGAGGGTGTCAGATCTCATTACAGGTGGTTAGGAGTTACCATGTGGTTGCTGGGATTTGAACTCAGGACCTTTGGAAGAGCAGTCAGTGCTCTTACCCACTGAGCCATCTCGCCAGCCCCCTTCTTTAGTTTTTTAAAACAAATTACTTATATTGCTGGCAGTGGTGGCGCAAGCCTTTAATCCCAGCACTTGGGAGGCAGAGGCAGGCAGATTTCTGAGTTCGAGGCCAGACTGGTCTACAGAGTGAGTTCCAGGACAGCCAGGGCTACACAGAGAAACCCTGTCTCGAACCCCCTCCCCCCCCAAAAAAGCAAAAAAACCAAAAAAACAAAAAAAACAAATTACTTATATTGCCGGACAGTGGTGGTGTAAGCCTTTAATCCCAGCACTTGGGAGGCAGAGGCAGGCGGATTTCTGAGTTCGAGGCCAGCCTGGTCTACAGAAGTAAGTTCCAGGACAGTCAGGACTATACAGAGAAACTCTGTTTGGAAAATCAGACACCCCAGAAGAGGGCATCAGATCTCATTACAGATGGTTGTGATCCACCATGTGGTTGCTGGGATTTGAACTCAGGACCTTTGGAAGAGCAGTCAGTGCTCTTAACTGCTGAGCCATCTCTCCAGCCCCCTGAAAATCTTGAGCTATTCTGTTTTTGCACATTTTCTTTTTTTGTACAAATTTGGCTCTTTTCAAGGCATTTTATTTTTGATTTTGATCTTGAAGCTGTTCGCCTTTCTTTGGTTCTCATTGTATTAATTTAAGTCTAATTTTAAAATGTAAGGAAATGTACGATTTCTGTTTTTGAAATATGTTTAATGCTTTTACAACAGAACGAACCACCTTGGTGGTGTCCACCGCCCACCAGTTTATGAAGTGTTGGGGTAGGGGAGCTGCATGGAATTTAAACACAAGACATTCACAGGAGAAGTCTTTTTCTGGAAACATTACGGTGTACTTACAGACTCCACAAAGAACTCTTAGGCCCGCCCATACTTTCTAAGCATGGCTACATATTTGAACATCAGACATCTATAGGGAACTTAAGAAAAAAAATCCTTGGCTCTCACCCACACTTAGTGACTTTGAACCTCTGAAGGTAAACTTTGGTGATGATAATGTGCTCCATTTCCTGATGCAATTCTGACCCAAGGCTGAGTTTGGGAGCCCCTTGCCTAGCTGATCTTGTTTGATGTTCCCTCCTGTAGGATTCTGGGAAATTAGTGTCTATCCATAGGGAGGTCTATGACTCCTTACTCTCCTCCAATGTGGAGAGCTTCCAAGGCAGCCCTCACAATCCTTACCCAGCTCTGTTTTGTTTGGTTGGGAGTGAGGAATGGTAGAAAGATGGGAAGTTCAGGGAGAGTGATGGGAAGAGGCAGAAGCCACTCTGCCTGGCATCTGTCCGGCTGGCTGAGAGTCAAGGAATTTCAACTGACAAAACCCAGACTGCCCACAGAGGAAGTGCTGGCTTTCATGGACACTCTTAAACAGGATGTTCAAAACAACCAAGAGCTCTGCAGGGCCGGAATGCCCACGGCCGGGAGTGTAACTGTTAGCACACCCTTCTCATCTCTAACTCTGAGCAATGCCTCTTATAAAACCACCTGATGGTTTAAGTTACAGAGGGATAGGCTTCAAGTCAAGGTCACTATGTAAGCTCATATTTTAAGCTTAAAAAAAAACTTAAAAACTTAATTTAAAAACTTTTCTTAGTTTTTAGCCTTCTTGTAAATTATATATTTTGAATGAGGTAATTTAGAAACCAGAGTCACTCTATCTATCTATCTATCTATCTATCTATCTATCTATCTATCTATCCATCCACGCATCCATCCATCCATCCATATGTCCATCTATTTATCATCTATCTATCCACCCATCTATCTATGGCCATAGTAAAGACACCTAACTAAGCAAGATTCTTCCTTGAGAAGCCCATATCCACACTTGGGTGTATTTGGTCCTTTTCCTGTGCATGTCTCACTGAGTGCCTCCACTTTGATAAAGAGCAAACACTAACCCTTACAGCCTTTAACATTCTCCTCTGCTGCATAGTTAAGGGTCCAGCTTTAACGGAGTGGAAGTCCCTAAGGAGGTCAAGTCCTCAGCGTTGGGGGCATTTCTGGGTTGTGTCTCCTCACTGGGGATTGTATTGAAATTTCACAAGTACTAGGTGAGCTACATGCCCAGCCCCTACTATGCTTTATCGGGATGTTTTTTTGAGGTGCCCCACAATTCCCCCTCACTGGTCTGGTTTTGTCCTCGGATCTATTCCACAGACACTGCCTGATCTGGACTTTCAGAGACTTGGTGTACATACTTTGTTTCTTGAGTTCTAAAGGGCAAATGCTCCAGATTTTTCAGTCACCAGGATCTCGAACCAGCCTTCCTTGGTGACTCCCTAGTTCTGTGACTTCCATGGAAAGATCTAGAAGAGACACACAGAGTGTAGGTAGAGTTTATCACCGAGCACTAGGAGATTGCACAATAGCCAAAGGGCCCATGTGAGTGCAGACAGCTCCCAAGGGTGAGAGCAGCAGGCGGTCACAGACCACTGTGCTGACTACTTCTGGGTGGGCTTCATCTAGAGCAGGCAGCGTTTCTGAGGAATGTTTTCTGTGCAGATGATTGACAGGTGTATTAAGAGTCACTCTTAAAGTAAAGAACTGTATGTCTGTTTTTTGTTGTTTTTCTTTTTTTTTTTTTTTTTTTTTTTTTTTTTTTTTTTTTTTTTTTTTACCAGAAAGCTTGAAGGCAGGCAATCATCTTGCTAGAGGGTTGTTTAGTTATCTATTAATGACACCTCCACCCAAGACAGTACAGCATGTTCTATCTCTACCCGGGATTAGAGTTATGACAAGATCACACTCCTTTGACCGATAATAAAGTCCTGTGGTTTCAGATTTGATCCTATAAGCCATTGATTATGAGGGTGGTGTCCTTTTAATCCACTAATCTGTAACTAGCTACCTAACATATCCAGGATTTTTCCCCAACTTTCCCCCATGGGAAAGTTCCACTGAATTTCTGACTGCATTTTAAAAACACATGTTATTTTAAAGTCTTCAGTTCCTGCAAACCCCTCAGTGTCTTATCGCAGCTGTTCACCCTCAGTTCAAAAGCAGAGATTTGGTGGTCCGTGCAGACTTTATAAACAACGCAGCCCATTTTGTTTGGAGTGCATCCGGTCTGCTCGTGATTCTCGGAACAAGAATTTTCAGTACTGTCTTAGTCAAACAGTCTCAGAAATGCTCATCAGCGGGCACTCTATCAACAAGGTCTGTCAATATTTAAGGAGAGATCTCTAGGATGGAGCTGGACTTATGATCCTAGGAAAACTCTGCCCAATTCTGGGTACCTCTTTTGATTGCCAAACGAGTGTCCTTAGGCTCTCAGACTTGAGCTGCCTACCCCAGGAGTCCAATCAGAAACCTCTAGAAGGTGTGTGATGCTGGACCTAAGATGGTAGGATAGGGGAAAATCACGGTGCCGAGCCGAGAGTCCCTCAGTAGTGGGCGGGGCCTGGAGCAGGCGGAGCTTAGCTGGTGACTGAACCACATTGGCTACCCAGCGGCTGAGCAGAGGCTGCAGAACCGACCTGAGAACGCTAACTGGTACCAGAATTTGAGCCTGAGCGTGACTCCGAGGCTGAGCCCCAGACTGCAGCAGGTAGCTACCACCGTCCTCTCTCCGCGCTGGGGCACGCCATCCCTTCGGTCCCCGAATGGCAGGTCTCCCCCCGGGTGCGCTCAGGGCCCTTTCCACGCTGCCGCTTCCCATCCGGGAGACACTGGATGGGCTGGGAGAACCCAGAACTTCCCCAAACCTTCCCATCTTGGTTCCCATCTGGCGCGAGAGCCACTGGCCATAGTGGACAGGCGAGGACCCGAGCTCTCTTCACTCAAGTGGGTGTTCCCGGGTCCTGACTGCAGGCCTTCCACACAGGGGGCACTGAATATCTGAAACTGGGAGAAACCGCAAAGCCAGGCCTTTGGAAACCCCTGAACCTCTGTGGTCCCCTCTAGAGTAGCCATGAAAATCTGTTCTACTTGTTCTAACCTGAGGGGTGCAGGGAGGCTGCTGGGAAGATGAACTGCAAACTGTAAAGCTGGGTGCCCTGTGACCAGAGACTTTTTCTATGTGCAAAATGAAAGCAATGGCTTGGACCCCGTGAAGATCCCGAGCAGCAGAGCCTTGGGGTGACCCAAGAGCAATTTGCTACCTAGTTAGCTGGGACCACCCTCGTTCCTGCTGGCTTAACCACTCTAACCTGAACACACACACACACACACACACACACACACACACACACACACACACACACACACGGGGTGGGGCGGGGCGGAGGGGGGGAAGAAAGGGAGGGGAAAGGGAGAGAGGGAGAGAAGGAGGGAGGAAGAGATCCTGGTCTTTTGGTTACAAAGCAGATGTCCCTGGTAGGCCTGCTGGCTCAGGTTCCCCTGGGAGGGTTATTTTCTGGTCAGCATTGATTTCTGTATGGCTAAGGATCCGGCTGGAGCCTTGCTTTCCTGGATGAGTTCTTTGTTTCTTTCTCTGCACATGGGGCCGAGGGTTGAAAGGGCTGGGGATCAGGAATTAGGCTGGTGCAATTACATTTTACTGCTGGGTGGAGCAAGCCTCTGAGTGAGATTGAAAAGGCACAATGTTTCTATCCTGGCCAGAGATTAACTGTGTAACTAAGCAAGGAAGTAGAAACACCATCTAACAGTCATTTATACAATGTTAGATATGTTTAAATTTTATCATGTTATCATGCTGTTTTAGTAAAGCCCCTGCTGTTTTAGGTGACAATAAACAGACCCACCTCAGCTGATGCTTGGCTTGCACCCCAGAAAGCTAAGCCCTGTCCCACTGTGCTATGCTGGGGTGGAGTGGAGGAGGGGGTCTGCCAGGTTGGTTTCTGAGGCCTTGAGTGTCCTGATGCCTTGCCAGAGTTGGGTATCTCTGGTTTTATACATATAAGACCCCATTCAGTGCCACCCAGGGAATGCTACATTTGAGGGAACTGGGGTCCCAAGTCTCTAGGGTTCTTGCTCAGATCTCAGGGCAGTTCCTCGGTGGTCTTTGTGGAACTCTCCATGTTCCCTTAGTGTGTCACTGAGCATGCCTATTGAGTAGCTACTGTGCCTCAGCAATAGCTCTACCCCAGGACTGGACATAACCATAGAGGTGAATCTGATGGAAGAGCAGAATTAATAATTGTTTGTGTTGTTTGTTTTGTTGAGGCTAAGTCTCACGCTGTAGACCAGGCTAGCCTTGGACTCCCAAGGGCTTGCTTGGTTATCACTGTGGGTTAGAGCATCCAGCTTGAGAAGGGCTTTATGTGTGGTTTAGGCCAGAACTAAGGAAAGAAACGTTCTTAGTTTCTCTTGATCTTGCCTGTAGCCACACTAAAATTTAATAGAGAAGGTAAAACTTGAGCCAGGAGGTGTGCGTGTGCAAATCTTAGCCATGACACAAATTATTGGATTGGCGAGTACCTTCTGACGCTCCAGGTATTGTCACTCTCAGAGGGAGGCTTCCTGGAGAAATTCTGATCCCTCGGGGTCTGCGACACCAGCAGAGCATAGAATGAAAATCCCTGCCCCAGAGGAGCTCATCCTACCAACATGCTTAGAGACAAGGATGCACACTCATGTAAAATCACTACGAGGTGAATGAGATTGAGAGACAAACTTTGGTGGTTTGCAGGTGTCCCCGAGGTTCCTTTGCTGTAGCTGTTGTTTGCTGAGACAGAGTCTGTTGTGTATCAGAGTTTGTCTTCAAATGCACCGTGGAGCCAGTGATGGCCTTGAACTCCTGATCCTCCTACCTCCACCTCCTAAGTGCTAGGGTGGCAGGGATGATCCCCATATGTGGTTTATGTCATAGGGTGATTGAGCCTAGGGCTTCAAATGTGCTAATCAAGCACTCTTATCAGCTGGGCTATATCCCCATTTATTGCAGTTCCTGGTTCTGGCGTTCCCAGATAGGACAGACACAGAGGCAGGTTATTAAAGGTCAGGCCATTTCCAACGGGGAGGGAGCGAGGCTGGGGAGGAATTTAGCTGCTCAAATGTTAAAGGTTCAGGCGGGCAGTGGTGGCACACACCTTTAATCCCAGCACAGGATTAAGGAGGCAGAGGCAGGCTTCTCAGATTTCTGAGTTCGAGGCCAGCCTGGTCTGAGTTCCAGGACAGCCGGGGCTACACAGAAAAACCCTGTCTCGAAAAAAACCAAAAAAAAAAAAAGAAAAAAATGTTAAAGGTTCACAGAGGGCCGGGCTTCTGTCACACAGACTGGGCTTTCTGCCTCATTTTCGTAGTGTGGGCTTTTCCTCAAATGTCCCATTCAATCCATGCACAACTTCATGCCTGGTGTGTCTCTTTAGCACCTTAAATTTCTATCCAGAAATGTGGACTTTAGCATTGTGATGAGCCATTGTTCCCTTTCAAACACTGCAACAGTGGGACCAAGAAGGGTTGCACAGAGGGTGATATTTGATAGAGACCCAGAAAAGATGAAAGAAAGAGTAGACCAGACTTGAAGGGGACATGACCAGTGGACTTCATACCCAGAAACCTATGCTTTAGGAGGCCTCTGGGCAGCTCTGTCCCCTCCACCTGCTCAACTTGTTCTTTTCTATCTGTTTCAAGGTCCTCAGGATGCTGAGTGCCCGATTCTTGGTTCCCCGGCTCCTCTGCCTCCAGGGCAGGAGTACCTCATACTCGACAGCAGCTGCTCTCCCAAACCCGATCCCAAACCCAGAGATTCGCTACAACAAGCTGTTCATCAACAATGAGTGGCATGATGCAGTCAGCAAGAAGACCTTCCCCACAGTGAACCCCACTACAGGTGAGGTCATCGGGCATGTGGCTGAAGGTGACCGGGCAGATGTGGATCTGGCTGTAAAAGCAGCCCGGGAAGCCTTCCGCCTGGGGTCCCCATGGCGCAGGATGGATGCCTCAGAGCGGGGCCGGCTGCTGAACCGCCTAGCTGATCTTGTGGAACGAGATCGAGTGTACTTGGCCTCACTGGAGACCCTGGATAACGGGAAACCATTTCAGGAGTCTTATGTCTTGGATCTGGATGAAGTCATCAAGGTGTACCGTTACTTTGCTGGCTGGGCTGACAAGTGGCATGGGAAGACCATCCCTATGGATGGTGAACATTTCTGCTTCACCCGACATGAGCCGGTGGGTGTCTGTGGCCAGATAATCCCTTGGAACTTCCCACTGGTCATGCAGGGCTGGAAGCTGGCCCCTGCCCTCGCCACGGGCAACACTGTGGTCATGAAGGTGGCAGAGCAAACCCCACTTTCTGCTCTGTACTTGGCCTCCCTCATCAAAGAGGCAGGGTTTCCCCCAGGAGTGGTGAACATCATCACTGGCTATGGCCCCACTGCAGGAGCTGCCATCGCCCAGCACATGGATGTTGATAAAGTCGCCTTCACAGGCTCCACCGAGGTGGGCCACCTGATTCAGAAGGCTGCTGGTGATTCCAACCTCAAGAGAGTCACCCTGGAGCTGGGTGGGAAAAGCCCCAGCATTGTGCTGGCAGATGCTGACATGGATCATGCTGTAGACCAGTGTCACGAAGCCCTTTTCTTCAACATGGGCCAGTGCTGCTGTGCAGGATCCCGGACGTTTGTGGAAGAGTCCATCTATCAAGAGTTTCTCGAAAGAACTGTAGAGAAGGCCAAACAGAGGAAAGTGGGGAACCCCTTTGAGAAGGACACCCAGCAGGGACCTCAGGTGGACAAGGAGCAGTTTGAACGAATCCTGGGCTACATCCGGCTTGGACAGAAGGAAGGGGCAAAACTTCTCTGTGGTGGGGAACGTTTTGGGGAGCGCGGCTTCTTCATCAAGCCCACGGTCTTTGGGGATGTTCAGGATGACATGAGGATTGCCAAGGAGGAGATCTTTGGGCCCGTGCAGCCTCTGTTCAAATTCAAGAAGATTGAGGAGGTAATCCAGAGAGCCAACAACACCAGGTACGGCCTGGCGGCAGCTGTGTTCACCCAAAACCTGGACAAGGCCTTATACTTCACCCAGGCCCTGCAAGCCGGGACGGTGTGGGTGAACACCTACAATATTGTCACCTGCCACACACCATTCGGAGGCTTTAAGGAATCCGGCAATGGCAGGGAGCTGGGGGAGGACGGGCTCAGAGCTTACACGGAGGTGAAGACTGTCACCATCAAGGTTCCTGAGAAGAATTCCTGAGATTGGCCAGCTTGGAGACCCACCCCTGTCCTGCAGCTCCATGACGTCCAGCCAGCGGATGGCAGAATTTGATTTTAGCCTGAGTTCCCAATGAAGTGTTACAAGAAGTGTCAACAAATAAAGTAGTCAAATCAGAATTATTCTATTTAAGGTGGAGACGGTGGCTGGGCTCAGAGTGCAACCCAGCTCATCCCTAGGTCTCACCTCACTGATGAGTTATTGCCAGGAAACCTTAGGAGTCCCCAGAAGGCATATTTAAAACCATTGACTGGTCATAAAAAGGAATGATGGACTGATCCAGGGGCAACATGAAATATCCTCAAAAACAGAATGTTTAGTGAAAGACGCTGGTCTTGTGTAGACCAGCGTTTGGCAGGGACTCGGGGGAGGGGAATGGGGGAATGTCTGCTCATGGATATGGGGCTCCTCTTGGGGAGGTTTTTAAAATGTGAAATTGAACAATGGACACAGTTGGACAACTTTGCAATTGTACTGGTTTACTACCAAATTGTGCACTTAATTAGGGTATGGGGATTAAATTTCATTTTAAAATTAAAATGAGCTCAGTGTTCTATTTGTAAACTATATTGATATTTTTCTGTATGCTGAACATTTTACGGTCTCTGGCCCAGACAGGACCCAGGTAGTAATCTCTACCTCCCCCCCCCCACCTCCGCCACGCCCCCCCATGTTTTTAGGTTTCTTTTTTATTTCTCTTGGCTTATGACTAAGCACAAAGACCCATGGGAAATTCGATAGTTCCTGCCTAGAGCAAGTCCATATGAGTCATTTAGGGACTTCCATTGTCATTCTCATAAGCTCTGCTGAATCACCTCATCAGGAGAGCTTTGCTAGCTTCGAATCTCAGAGTTCAGTCTTGTCTGTACACACACACCACACACACACACACACACACACTATGGTGGTGGTCAAGGAAAACCCAAGCCTGCAGATCAAAAGCCCAGCTGATTCCTTGTCTTCTATGGTGATAGATCATGGTTCTTACAGATCACTCCCAAGTTTTAAAGACTGCTCATTGTGAATGCTATGAAATCTGCAGCCTGTGAACACCGTAGCCTGTCAATGTTACACCTTGTGAATACTATGCCCTGGTTGTCTTTTCAGTAACCTGTCATCAAAACGATTTTGTTTTTCAGAACTTTATATATAGCCATAATGACCTTGAACTTCCTCTTTTTTTTTTTTTTTGAGACAGGGTTTCTCTGTGTAACCCTGGCTGTCCTGGAACTCACTCTGTAGACCAGACTGGCCTCGAACTCAGAAATCCTCCTGCCTCTGCCTCCCAAGTGCTGGGATTAAAGGCGGCACCACCACTGCCTGGCATCCTTGAACTTCTGATATACCCCACTCCACCTCCTGAGTGCTGAGATTACAGGTCTGCACCTCCAGTTTTATGAGGTGCTGTGGGTCAAATTCAGGGCTTTGTGAATGCTAAGTTATCTCTCTCCCAGCTCAACTCTATCTCCAGCCTCTGTCACTATTGTAATAATGGCCATGACTTGGGTTTGGTCAGAAGCTGCTTCTCGGGGGTTGTAGGTTTGTTTGCGTCTCTTCTCCCTTTCTAGGACTCCATGCCTGAGACTTTTCTAAGGTTGACATGACCCTAACTCTATGCACTTCTCCTAAGAGGCCATTGCAACCCCCTCCCCTACAGCTCAGCAGTGAAGGTTTTTGAGTATGATGGTTAGTTTTCACTGCCACTTGACTGGCTTGTCTCTGCCTCCCAGAGGAGTTTAGCCAGATTGGGAAAACACACCATAAACATAGCTGGTGCCATGCCTGGCCTGGGCATCCAGACTGAATTAGAGATGGAAAAAGAAGAAGCCTGGTGCACATTATTATTCATTTCTTCATGACTGTGGACAAAGGGTAACAGGGACCTCACATCCCACTGCCATGCCTTCCCTGCCAGAATAGACTGTATCCCCTCAAATGAAGGGAGGTGGCCCTGGGCATCAGCGAAGTGCAGCATGTCTGGACTGCAAGTCAGAGCTGTGGTAGATAGTGAGGTTTGGAGGCCATCCATGCGTCCATTCATCCTTTCTACAGACTCCTACCAAGCTCATACTAATTTGACCAAGCACGGTACCAGGTCACTTCACATACCACTTGGGCCTTAAAACAGTACCGTAAAGCAAGGGTGTTGATTTGTATCCATTTATTTTTCTAGTAAGCAAGTAGAAACTGAGAGGTTTACTTTTTCCTTTAAAGATGTATTTATGTGTATGTATGGGTCCCTGCGTTTGCAGGCCATGTGTGTATGGGTGCCTACAGAAGCCAGGAGATGGCATCAGATGCCCTGCGGCTGGAGTTTCAGCTGTCTGTGAGTTGCCTGACATGGGTGCTGGGAACCGAACTCAGGTCCTTTGGAAGAACAGCAAAGTGCTCCTAACCAGACCCATCCCTTTAGCTCTGAGAGGTTTAATAAACAGCTTATTTGGGCCAGTTTTCCATGAGCATGCCTGAAAGGCCAGACAAGGGAGTATATGTAGGAGCCCAGCCAATCAAGCCTCTGATGCCAAGTCTGTGGCTCCCAATCCACAACGATGATGCTTGAGACTCAGCCACACCTGTCCTGGCCAGCTCTGATACCACCTAGGAACTTTTATTTGTATTGGCACCATTACAAGTATGAGGCTGATCTCTCATGGTCTCCACAGAGAGAAAAAAGGACCTGATTGTAGGTGGACCATTGGGAGAAAGCGAATGAGGCAGACAGCCCTGTGGGCCTGCAAGACAATTTCAGAACAGGAGGACATGCGCAGTGGCAAGTAGGAGTGCAGAGACCAAGACATCATGAGGCCACAAAAGGAAAGGAATGGATTGACCAAGTACCCACAAGGCACCAGCTCACCCAGAGCTCCCATCTGCCCTCGGGTATTCCATGGAGATGCTGTCAACATCTCTTAAACAGCTAGGTAGAGATGACACAACCTGGACCCTCCTTTCTCTCCTCTGCTTGCTCCACTCTGCTCACCCCCAAGGGCAAGGCCTGGCAGGAATGGGACACAAGATCTTGATGGATGAGGAGGTGACAAGACCATTGGTAAGGTGTAGGCTTTCTGGGAGAGGGAAGGGCAGAGCCTGTGAGAACTCAGAGACAAACAGGTAAGCTGTTCCCACAGGAGCAGGGAGACTGGGAAGCTAGGGAGTCAGGGGATAGAGCACTCTGGCCTGCATTCGTAGCAAGCCATACTCCACAGTAGGAAGCCCTGACAGCTATAGGCTCATATTCAATTTCTAAAGGCCACTCTGCTTCCATCAGGACAATGGACTTGGGGCAGCCTGTGTAGGACACTGTTACTCTGCCCATTGTGACATTAGCTTGACCAGGGTGTGGCATAGTGGGAGATCCTGGTCAACCATGAAGCAGGGTAAGGTAATGGGGACAAATTGGTGCAAGAGGAGAGTCAAAGGTAGCCCTTCTGGTTGGGGTGTGTATGGGGTGCCAGCTACTGTAAAAGGGAGCCTTGGAACTGGGGATATAGCTTAGTAAATAGAGTACTTTCTTAGCATATACAAAACACTGGGTTTGGTTCCTAGTGCCACATATAATCAGGCATGGTGACAGACACCTGGAATTTAAGCACTCTAGAGGCAGAGGCAGGAGGACATAAGTTCACAGTCATTTTTGACAATATTTCAAGTTTGAGGCCATCCTAGACTAAATGAGAACCTGTCAGGGGGCAGGGGGGACACATAGGGAACCTTGCTGGAGCAGCAGGCTTAAAGACAAGGGGAAGGTGACCAGCTTATCTATTTAATGTCTTTTATTAAGTGTTGCACTGTGTGCTGGGAATTGTACTAGGGCTGGGGATATAGCAGAGAACTGGACAAAAACTGTGTGAATCCCAATTGACAGAGGAGGGAGACCCTAAGCAAAATACACACAATACAGCCATCCTTCAGTAAGCACAGAGTACTGGTTCCAGGACCCTAGTGGACATACCCATAAGTCTCTCCTGTTGAATGGTGCTGCATCTGCATCTAGCCAGATACATCCTTCCAGACACTTGACCACTTAACCACAATGATGGGCTTTGTGAGAACTCTCTGCCAAGGAGGTGGGGGTGGGGAATGAGGGTGGGGGTGGGGTGGAGATGACCAAGCCCCTCTCAGCTAGGAGGCCACTGAGACAGAGCTCCCAAGGCAGCCCTGACTTATGATGGCATTCACACTGTAGGAGAGCATTAAGCTCCACTGAGCCACTGTGGCAAGTGTGGAGCCGGGCTCCATGTTCTGAATTCATTAAGCTGCAGACACCAGAGCAACGTGGTTTCCCTTAATTAATTAAAATATCACATAATAAGTCTCTCTGATTTAACGTTCATGAGTTCCCAGTGAAGCCCGAGAATGAGGAAAGTCATTAGAGGGGACAGTTCCCTGCCGCACAGCTCTGATTGTCTGGCCTACATCCTCAATCCTGGGAGACAGGAGAGTGGCATTTTCTAAAGATAGGAATTAATTTCATTGCAAAACCTGTAGGAAAACTATCCACCTTACTAAGACCCATCTTTTTGGTAGTCTGGGATAATAAGGGAACACCTTTGGGATTGAGAACAGGCTTTAGAATCACTGTGGTACCCCCTTACCTGTGGAGAAGACATTCCAAGACTCCTCAGAGTCAACTTTCAGACTGTGTTTCCTGTGGAAGGCAGAGGATCTCAGATGTCATTCTTCAGAAGTAACCTTATTTTTTGAGCCAGGGTCTCTCATTGGCTGGCAGCTTGCTGATTAGGCTAGGCTGTCTAGACAGTGAGCCCCAGGGATCTATCCATCTCAGTTTCCCAGTGCTGGGATTACAGGTCTGCCCCACTGAACCCTGCTAATGTTCCTCCTCCCTCCTCTCCCTCCTCCTCTCCCTCCTCCTCTTCTTCTTCCTCCTTCTCCTCTTCTTCCTCCTCCTTCTCCTCCTCTTCCTTCTTTATTTATTTTATGTTATGTGAGTACACTGTAACTGCCTTCAGACACACCAGAAGAGGGCATTGGATCCATTACAGATGGTTGTAAGTCACCATCTAGGTGCTGGGAATTAAACGTGGGTCCTCTAGGAAGAGCAGTCAATGCTCTTAACTGCTGAGCCATCTCTTCAGTCCCATGCCCAGCTTCTTACGTGGGTTCTGTGGATCAAACCCAGGCCCACAGACTTGTGAGGAAAGCACTTTTAGTATCTTCTATGTATTTTTTCCTATACATGCCTATGATAAGCTGAATTTATGGATTAGACATAGTGAGCATAAACAACAATAATAAAAATTATAAGAGCTTAAATATGTTATAATTAAAATTATGTGGATGTTATTGCTTTCTCTCTAAACTTCCTCAGGGCAGCTGGTGGCCCAGCCTTCAACGGGCTCTTGTTTTATTCTCCCACCTAGTGACTTGCATCCTTCTGGTACCTGATCCCCTTCCTCACTCTATCCATGGGGAAAAGAAAGCACAGAGTAGTGAGAGATTATATCACTAAAGTGTATGAATAGTGGGACCTACAAGTTCAGAAGTCTCAGAAGGATCAGGCTGGGAATAGTGGGTGATTAGGGCTGGTTTAAGAACTACTAGTAGGGGGCTAGAGAGATGGTCCAGTGGTTAAGAGCGTCCACTCTTATAGGGGACCTGGGTTCAGTTGCCAGCTCCCACATGGTGACTTACAACTATCTGTAACTCCAATTTCAGGGGATCCGGATGCCTTCTTCTGGCCTCTGTGGGTGTTACATGCAGGTAGTGAGCAGACATGCATGGAAGCAAAACAAAACTAACAAACACCTTCAAGTAGAGCGCTAAGCATGATAGAATACACACCTTTAATTCCAGCACTCTGTCAGCTGAGGCCAGCCTGGTCTACGTATGGATTTCCGGGCCAGCCTCAACTACACAGTGTGAGCCTGTTTCTAAGCAACATCAACAAAACAACAACAGCAAAACAAAAGTCGGGACTAGGTAAGGAGGTAACCACTGCCCAGGTGTGCAAGGTAAGGAGGGCTATGTAGCTAATGAAAACAGCAAAAAGGGGCGAGATGCACACAGGATGACAAAGTGGGAGCTGGATCCAGCCCCTGAAGCTGCATTCCCAGGGTAAAGTGAGCAAGGAGCCCATCCTTAAAAGCATTCACTCATCTCAGAGTGCAGGGGTTGCAACATCATGAAGTCTATAAAAGGGGGGTTGGTTGGGTGTGTAGGTGGGTAATTGTGCCTCCAAATGTTGACAGTCAAAGCATGTGTTCTGGGTCTCGGAAGGGATCATTGAAGCTTTCCCAGAGTGAAAAGCCACTAGGCTGAACAGCCATGTCGAACAGCCACTTTTTTTTTCCACATCGATGAACATCTCAGACAAAGCATCACACATTGTTTACCCATGTCACTCATAAGTGTGACACACAACCCAGCCCCAGAAGGTCTTGACACTCAGTACTCCCACCGGAGCCTCCTGCATCCAGTGCAGATCTGAAGTGACCCAGTGATTATCTCCACATTGTGCCAGCTGCTACAGGGTAAGTGAGGGGCTTCTACCTCCTCCTCCACAGCCAGGTGCCTCCAAGGTGACAGCCTGCTGATGTCATTTTACTGAGCATCTGAGCATGTCATCTCCTACTCAGTTCACAGGGTCTCTAACAGCCGACTCTCAGACATGGAGCTATTCACAATGGAGGCCGCTGAGGGGTACGCTCTAGTGTAGACATACGTAGACCACCTGTGGTAGTTTGAATAGGCTTGTCCTGGGGAGTGGCACTATTTAGAGGTGTGGCCTTGTTGGAAGTGTGTCACTGTGGGCATGGGCTTTAAGGGCTCCTCCTCCTAACCACGTGGGGCCAGTCTTGTTTGCCTTTTTATGAGGATGTAGAACTCTCAGCTCCTGTACCATGCCAGCCTCGATGCTGCCATGCTCCTGCCTTGATGGTAATGGACTGAACCTCTGAACCTGTAAGCCGGCCCCAATTAAGTTTTTTTTTTTAAAGAGTTGCCTTGGTCACTGTGTCTGTTCAGAACAGTTAAATCCTGACTAAGGCATCCTCATTTCTGATTTTCTACAGAGAAAGGCTTTCAATATATTCACTTGAGGACACAGAGGCCCACGAGGGAAGGGGACTTGCCCAGGGTCAAACAGTAAATATGCACATGGGCAGCAAGTTCCAGATTCTCAGGCTTGTGCAATACACAGGGGTGACAACACCCCAGCATTTCAGACTCAGATCTGTTAGGGTTAAAGGAAGAGAGAAGTTCAGCTCTAATGAGAACTCCAAAACACAATGGCAGACGCGAGCAGCAAGTGTGACCAGAAGCCAGGATGAGCTTTGGACCAGGTGAGTGTGGAACATCTCTCCCTGGTTCAAGGTCATCCTGGAGAAAGTGAGCCACGGAGGCAGCTCTCAGTTCTGTCCTGTTCAAAGGCCTTCACATGGGCAGGCCACCTCCTCCCTGAGCCTGGCTGCTGTGTTGAGACTAGGAAGGCAAAAATCCCTGCTCTTCCAGCTGTGGCTAGGCTCATGGACGGGTCAGTGCCTCGTGAACTTTCAGGCCTGGTCACAGTGAGGGACCCCAACCCTGATGTCAAGAACCTGCAGTCAGCTGGCACACACCTTTAATCCCAGCACTTCGGGAGCAGAGGCAAGTAGTTATCAGTGAATTGTGGTCAGCTGGGTCTACAGACGGAGTTCCAGAACAGCCAGGATTATACAGAGAAACCCTGCCTCAAAACAAACAAACAAAAACAAAAGCAAAAAGGAGGGAGGGGAGAAGGAATCTGCTTTTCAGACAAGAAAGCAGATATTCTCCCTTTTTTTTTTTTTTTTTTTTTGGTTTTTCGAGACAGGGTTTCTCTATATAGCCCTGGCTGTCCTGGAACTCACTCTGTAGATCAAGCAGGCCTCGAACTCAGAAATCCTCCCACCTCTGCCTCCCAAGTGCTGGGATTAAAGGCGTGCACCACCACTGCCTGGCTCTCCTTTTTAATTTTCTCCATTAAGACAGGGAGGAAAGCCTTCCGCCTGGGTAAGGACATATACACCGCTCTGCAGTGTGATTCCACCACCTACAGATGACACCTGATGTCCTTTCTCCAGTGTCATGAGCAGAGGTCAGGTGTCTCCTGTTTATTTGCTGGGTTAGCAGGTATCAGCTTGGCCAATGGGTCCCACCTACAGCTAGATCTCCTTGGCACAGGGAGGAGACAGAAGAGCCACTGAGCTGTTCATCGGAGGTGATGACTTTAAAAAGAATGCCAGGGTTATAGTTCTCCAGAGCTATCTCACTCTAGGTGGACTAAAGTTCCCTGGGCCATCTCACTCTAGGGGGGCTATAGGGCCATCTCATTCTAGGTGGGCTATAGGGCCATCTCACTCTAGGTGGGTTGGACCTCAGAGAAGGAAAAACGCCCATCCCAGTCTGCAAGGATAGGGGTACAGGGACCCCCTCCTTTCATAACACACATTGAGTCAGAGTGCCCACTAAGCAGTCACAGACATCAAGTCACGAGTCAGTCGGCATGTGCCTTGTTTTGAGCCCTTTAGAATTACAAACATACAGTGTGTGGCCTTTCTTGGACAGAAAAGTTAAAAAAGAATTGTTCTAAAAATGACACACTCCAAAAGTGTAAAAAAGCTGCATGCACGTTCATCCCCACCCTCCCCCAAGGTCTGCCCCTGCTAAAAACTACATCTGCATAAGAATCTAGTTTGCATTCCCTTAAAAAAAAAACCCCCGTACAAAAGCAGCCATCTACAGGCAGTTTCCCCAAATTTTTCACAGAGTAAAATGATCCATTCCTTGACCGCCATCGTCTTGTGACCAGTGTCTCTGGAAGCCTGGGAAGAAAAGGGGGAGACGTTAGAGACAGGAGCTTGCTCTGTTGTAATGACCTCTGTGTTCAATGGGAGGGTGTGAGGCAGAGGTTCAAATCCCTCCTCAGTGAGAGATGCAGCCAGGGCTGCTGAGGAAGTGGGTCCTGGGGCAGTGAGACTACTCAAGACCAAAGGCTAGATATTCCACACAAGGAGACTGGGGCTTCTAGGAAAGCACTTCTCAAGCTCCCAAAAGCCCCAGTATGGCTGACTGGTGGCAGTAAGCGTGCATTCCCGAGACACATGGCCAAGAGCTGGCTGACAGTGGACGCTGTAGAGGGAGTTCAAAACACGGTTGTAGATCATATTATAAGCTATATAAAACAATTCAAACAATCCTATGTATCAGCTGGGTGCAGTTGTCCCCACCCACAGGTGACTGGGAACTTGGGAAAGGAATCCTTCCTAAGCCAGCTCTAACTGCTAAACAGCCTCAAAGACTCGCTGGCTCCTACAGTTTCTCCGGTGTAAGGAAGTTTCTCCTGCCTGGAAGCTGACTGTACCCCTTGAATTATGGTTTCTCATTTCTCCATACATTACAGGACAGATGGATGGCAGTCCAAGAAAAGTGGTCCAAAGGATCGTGGGATTAAAACCACAGCAAAATCCTGCTTTTAAAATGTTTATCACAGATGGCTTCGCAGCTGAGAGTACTGGCTACTCTGGCAGAGGACCTGGGTCCAGTTCCCAGCATCCACACAGCAGCTCTCGACCATCTGTAAATTAAGTTCCAGGGAATCTAATGCCCTCTGTGGTCTCCACAGGTATTAGGCACACATATGGCACATATACATCCATGCGGGCAAAAAAAATCTAAAAGAAATAGAAATAAAAGAAAGTCAAGAATACCTATCTCTAATTTTTCCTGTTCTATCAGCGTTTGCTGGTCAGTCTCGACAGTGGTTCATGATGGCAGTTCCCAATCCTGGGAGAGGTTCATGCCTTCCTGGCCTTTGGCTCCAGTGAGTGGAGTATGTGTGTGTGTCCCACTTCATCCACCTAGCACAGCTGTGTGTGACTTGCTAGGACCAATGATCCATCAGCAGATGTGACTTCACTTTTGAGCAGAAACCTAAATGAGACCATGTACTTGGCTCCCGCTCCTCCTGTCAGCCACAAGAATGGACATGGGGCCCACACTGAGGTTGCTGCCCTGTCTGATTTGGGTTGAGAAGACAGTGGAGCAGAGCGACAGTCACGTGTCACTTAGATGTGAACAAGAGAGCAACTGTCTGTGGATGTGAGCCAGCGAGTCTGAGGCTGCTTAGCAGTCAGAGCTTAGAAAGGATTCCATTCCCAAGTTCCCAGTCGCCTTCTGGGTGGGGACAACTATAACCAGCTGTCACTAAGTGATGAGGAGGACAGAAGACAGAGATCTGTCCTTTCCCTCCCCAGGTGTGTTGCTGGGCAGCACCAAATGCTGAGGACTGGGATTTTAGGGGTAGAGAGCTGCCCTGGAGGGGGTGGGATGAATACAAAGCCTGGGGCTCCCTGTTGGGACGATTCCATAGTTGTCCACAGTGACACTGTCTGCCTTTTTTCCTCTCTACAGGAAGTAATTCCAGCCATAGAAGCAGAAACAATCTGGCCTTTTCAGCTTGTGGGCCTTCATGCTCACAGCCCTTAGCTTTGCATTCTGGGAAACTCAGAGATGCCTGTGTGGAACATAGCCGAGCTTCCAGATGCCAGCCTTCAGACCTCCCGCTCTCTGCTTTTCCTCAGGTTCCCAGACTTACATCTTTCCCTTCTTTCTTACAGGCCCTCTGATAAGTTCCCTCATGCTATAGGGTGGGAGACAGAAATGGCTTTGGATGTGTACCATGCTCATCACAGGAGGTCACCCGGAACTGAAGAGTAGAGGCTTTTGTATCTGTTCAGATCGAGGACTGTTACCGTTCCGTGGGACTGGGCCTCTCCAATGGCATTGGCTGCATGGCAGTGGTACACTCCTTCATCTTCCTTTCTCAGAGGGTTGATCTAGAAATATAACAGGTGAGTTTCTACGACTGCACACGTCACACTCAAAACTGACCACCTTAGTCAGCGTTCTTGCCTGTTAGGCAGGGTCTCTGGGTGCTCTCAAACTCACTATGTAGCTGAGGATGATCTGGAACTCCTGATTTTCCTATTTCCACTTCCAGAGAGCCAGGATGAGAAGCCTCTGTTACCATGCATGGTTCATGTGGCACAGGGGATCAAACGCAGGGCTTCCTATACTTAGTCCACAAGGACAGACACACACGTTTGCTCCTATTCAGAATCCGACAAGCCACCTGGTTTCTCGTCTTGCCACAGAAGCCAGGCACACAGGGCCTGCTGCTGCGGCGGCTCTTTTTTTAGTGTTTTCTCTGTCATCTCTGCCTTTACTGAGAGCTGCCTGGTCCTTTCACTAAAGGTGACAAGGGCTAATTTTGAGGAAAAGGACAAACATCTACCCACCAGAGAAGACCTCAAATGCTCTTTGTGGAATAGCCTTTCTTTACGAGATAACACCAAAAGACCTTGTTCTTAACTTTCCTCACACATAAAAAAAGAGGGAATATGTTTGATTTGAGAAGGCCACACACACTCAACAGCATTCCAAGTCCGTCTATCAGAAGACATGTTGAAGGGACTGGTATTCTGCTCAAGACACGCTAAGACTGAGTTCTCAGCAAAGAGGAGATTAATTTGCCCCAGTGAGACAAAGAGACAGAGGAGATAGAGGAGGAAGGGAAAAGAGGAAAAGAACAAGGGAGAGGGGGAAGGAGTATTTGTTGTTGGGCAGGGGGAGGGTTGACAACAAAGTCACCTCTAGATAGAAAGACACATAGGAAAATGGCAGTTTGCGAAGGTAAAGAATCCCTGTGTGTGGTGCTTTGAATATTGGCCCAGGGAGTGGGACTCTTAGGGGGTGTGGCCTTGTTGGAGTAGGTGTGTCACTGTGGGGGTGGGCTTTAAGACCTTCCTCCTGGTTGCCTTAAGATCAAGATGTAGAACTCTTGGCTCCTCCAGCATCATGCCTGCCTACACAATGCCATGCATCCCACCATGATGATAGTGGACTGAACTTCAGAACCTGTAAGCCAGCTCCAATTAAGTGTGTTTTCCTTTGTAAGCGTTGCCTTGATTATGGTGTCTGTTCACAGCAATGGAAACCCTAAGACAGAAGTTGGGCCGCCTTTAATTCCAGCACTTGGGAGGCAGAGGCAGGAGGATTTCTGAGTTTGAAGTCTACAGAGTTTGTTCCAGGACAGCCAGGACTACACAGATAAATCCTGTCTCGAAAAACAAAAACACAAACAAACAAACAAAACAAAAAAAGGAGTTGGTCCCAGGGCCTGAGGTATTGCTGTGATAGACCTGACCATGCTTTTGTTTGGAAGAGCGTGGATTTTGGGACTTTGGATTTGGAAAGCTATGGAATGCCTTAAGTGGGGCTTAATGTGCCATCCTAGTAGGGATTTGGAAGACATAGGTGCTGAGGTACACTGCCTCATCTTCCCTACCTGTGAGTCTCCTTGGACAGCTCCATCTTAAAGCCTTAACCCTCCTTACCATATAGCAGCTCAGCCACAGGTGAGCACTGGGACATCTTTTGGGTCCTCTGCAGCAGATTGCTTATCTCTTGGGGGCTATCTAAGCTGCTCCTTGTACTCCAGAGGGTCCCGTGGGAAACTGAAGGGGCAAACTGGGTCTGGTGGCCCACAGAAATGACTCAGAGGGCTGAGGCAACAGGTTAAAGATTTTGAGGTCCGCCTGGGCAACTTAGCAACACCCTTGTCTTAAAATGTTTAACGTTTAAAAATTATATTTATTTGTTTTGCATATATGTGTATATACATACACATGTGTATGGAGATCAGAGGACAACTTGTAGAAGTCAGTTCTCTCCATTCACCATGTGGGTCCTGGAGAGTGAACTCAGGTTAAGTACCTTTATCCACCGAGCCAGGGAGGTCCTGGGTTCACTCCCCAGCAAAACCAAAAGAATAAGAAACAGCTTTAAAAGTGTAACATGCCCTGTGTCTTAGTCAGGGTTTCTATTCCTGCACAACATGATGACCAAGAAGCAAGTTGGGGAGGAAAGGGTTTATTCAGCTTACTTCCACATGGCTGTTGATCACCAGAGGAAGTCAGGACTGGAACTCAAGCAGGTCAGGAAGCAGGAGCTGATGCAGAGGCCATGGAGAGATGTTTCTTACTGGCTTGCTTCTCCTGGCTTGCTCAGCCTGCTCTCTTATAGAGCCCAAGACCTCCAGCCCAGGGATGGCACCACCCACAAGGGGCCCTACCCCCTTGATCACTAATTGAGAAAATGCCCCACAGCTGGACCCCATGGAGGCACTTCCCCAACTGAAGCTCCCTTCTGTGATAACTCCAGCCTGTGTCAAGTTGACACACAAAACTAGCCAGTACACCCTGGGAAGACAAAGGGTGGTTTGTTGATAATATCCAACAACCTGAAACACTCACCAAAATCCAGGATGTGGTCTCATGGTCAGAAGGGCCCCCTCGCACCTGGACAGCTATATTGACATGGTCTCCAGGCAACTCCTCCAACCCCTCAGTGCCCTCTGGAGAGCGCTTGACCTGTTCGATGCAGAGAAGGCATGCACAGTTAAGAAAAAATAATTCGGGGGTGGGTGGGAAGGGATGACCTCTCCCAAGACCTCTGGCCACCTGCATCCTCCCTGGGACTCCAAGGCAGAAACCCAGAAGCCTCTCATTCTTATGCAAATAACTCCACCATCCTTTAAATCTGTATCTATTCGGACAGTGCCCCCTGCTGGAAACTTGGCCAAAGGGTGAAGGGAGGTGGGAACAGCTTGGAATTTCACAGTCCTTATTAGGGCTTTTGGAGCAAGGGACCACTTAAAGTTGTGACAAAGTTGTGACTGCCAGTCTCTCAGAACTGGCCTTCAGTGTTCAGCACAGGATTGAGTCTCGGTCACCCCGCCAAGTCTGTCTATAGCTCCGAACCACAGCAAAGCAGGCTCTAATGACAGAGCGGCTGATAGTATATCGGCTAGCAGAGCTTTCTAGACACCTAAGTGGCCAAGTGAACAAAAGGAATGGGGAGGAATGCAAACCCCAACTTTAGAGAGCATTCTGGGGTGCCAGCTTTGAGGCACGCGGCTGGTGTATCTTTGTTTAATCCTCTGGCCCACACAAAAGATTCCCATGCAAACACACCCACAGGCCCTTCTGATTCTCTCTTCCTCTCCCATGCTCACAACACATGTGCACATGCACACAGGCAAACGTATACATTTTTGAAGAAGATTACCTTCTTCCAGGTGATGACGGGGGTGGGCACAGCCTTCACCTCACAGGAAAGGAACACTTGAGTCCCAGTGACATTGTGAATATCTCGAGGGGGCATGAGGACCACAGGAGCTGGGAGAAGACAAAGGAACAAGCCTTTACCCTGGTAGGTCAGGAGCCCAACGCTGGCCTCTGAGGGCCTTCGAGGAGGTAGCCAAAGGAAAGGAAAAGCCATGTCCAGCGGTCAGTTGGCAGAGCACCGGTTTCAGCACACCCTCTCTCTGAGTACCCCCCAGCACTTCCGCTACCATCTGTGTGTTTATTCCCAGCTTCCTAAAATCTGGCTTTGTGAGTCACACCAGTACTTGTGGGGATGGGGTCCAGAAAAATCTGGCGACAGTCAAAGTTTTCTGAACACACAGTGACCAAAATTTAATTCAAACGAGGAGTGAATGTGGCATGCTCTGGTGGTGTTCACAGGTCGTACTGCCATATAACTTCGTGGCGGTCCTGCCTTCAGAGCTTAGAGCTTTATGCTGCACACCATCCATCATACCACTTCTGACAACACTGCCAGGATTGACGCGCCACAGACCTCTCAGCTCAGACTTTAGACAGCTGCGTGAGACAAACTGTAGGGGTTTGTGGAGTTTTTTGTTAGCTTTCTTCTTACTGTATGTGCTTCCTGCTCTTACAGAAAACATGGCTGAATGGCAGAAAACAAAGATATTTTTAAAAGACTGGGTCTCCTTAGCCTAGGCTGACCTCAATCTCTCCACATTGCCAAGAATAACTTCAAACTTCCTATTCTCTTGCCTCAAGTCCCAAGTGCTGGGTTTAGAGCTGTGTGACATCCGCTGGTTTATGTGGTGCTGGGAGTTAAAGTCAGGGTTTTATACACACTAAGCAAGCGCTCCAGTCCCCTTCTGACATTTGGTAGTGTATATTTGTATGAAGGGTGTCATAAAAATAAAAATATCAATCAATTTTGAAAAGTATTGAGGATACTCTACATCCTGAAATACTGATGCCAGCCAAGATTTCATTCATTTAAAACATCTTTTAAAATGTTCAATTTTATGTATATGTCTATTGCTTGCATGTATGTCTGTGCGACACATGTGTATCCAGTGTTTGCAGAGGCCAGAAGAGAGTCAGATCTTCTGGGACTGGAATTGTAGATGGTTGTGAACTGCCACGTGGTGGCTAGGAATTGAACCTGGGCTCTCTGGAAAAACAGCCAGTGCCCTTAACCATTGAGCCATCCCTCCAGCCCCCAAGTCTGAGTTCTTTACGTGAAACTAAACAAGCACATCTGTCTCATTAGGACTCAACACTGTTCTTGTGTTCAATGGATAGTAAAAAATTATTAAAGTATATTTCATTACAATTTATTATCAATAAGTGTTTGATGCTTATTGTATATACTCCATACTCAGGGTTACACAGGGATTTTTCAATGGAAAAGGTTCAAGAACCCTGAGGGGTAGTATCAAGTCAAGTTACCAAGGTTGGAGCTGCTAGCAGCTGCTTTTCTGCCTCTGAGTACAAAGGGCTCAGAGAGGAGAGGTGTGAGGTTTTTTTTATTTAAGAGGACCTGAGACCCTGTAGCACAGGCTAAACTCTTAGTTTACCCTTCACACACGGCTTCGTTCTACACCACGGATCTGTTAGGCATCAAGTCTCATCCAGGGGTACCCTGATGCTCAGGATTTGGAGCTGAGACAGGGTTTCTTTGTGTTGTCTTGGAGCTTGCTCTGTAGACCAGACTGGTCCACAACTCACAGAGACCTGCCTGCATCTGCTTCTCAAGTGCTGGGATTAAAGGTGTGTGCTACCACTGCCTAGCCAGTGCTCAGGGTTTATTACCCTTACTCTGGGCCCAACTCCGCAGGAAGATGTACTACCAATCCTGTAGGCCTAGCTACACAGTCAAGTCTTAAACAAGGCGTCTGTTTGTCTCTGACCAGATGCATCACAGCTGGCCTTAGGGTCCAGGAGTCTCTACCTACTCTCCCCTGTGCCAGAGACCAAGTCCAGCCATGAGGTCTGGCAAGACAGAGGCCTGACCAAGGGAAGGCAATCTGTTCTTGCCTCTTTGCTGGTGACTTGAGAAGAAGAACCCCCTGTTTCTCCTGGTTTCAGAGTAACCAGCCATGGAAGGAGAGCAAGAGCCAGGGGCAGGTATGGCAGACAGACAGCTAGAGGAAGAAAACATGAAAGAGAAATACCACCATTCTGGGGCCAGCAAACCAAACAGTATGGAAGGGCCTATGCCCACAGGGATACAGCTGCAATAGAACCAGAGAACAAAGGGAGAGAGACCAGAGAGGGACAAGGTTGGTCACACTATAGAATCCAGGGGCATAAGGACACAGAGAGAAGAATTACAGGCAGTATGAGCAGCTCTGTGGATTCTGGGAATCAAACCCAGGCCCCTCCAGACACAGTGAAACAGACGTTGTCCAGCCAGTGCCTGAGCAGGGACAAGTTCATACAGCCTCATTTGCATACCTCCAGGAATGAAGAGCTCACTACCTACAGAGCTGAGCCCCTGGAGGGCCCTATGGTGAGCTCATTCTCACTGCAGCTGCTTCTGTCTGTCCTCTGTTCTCAGCACCTGATGACAGGGCTGGAGCCCTTGGCGCAATGGCTCTCCAGTGACTGCCTGGCCCATGCTAGGCCACCTGCCCCTTCCAATCAGCCACACTTTCAGCTCTGCCTACATGACTGTTCTTCAAAGAGATGTCCAAACCCATATCCAAGAGTGCAGCCAGCGGTCTGGTCTTGTAAAGTCTCCTAACTTCCAACAGCCCTGAACAAAGCCCGAGACTTCCAACATGCCCTGCAGCCACGGACCTTACACAAGTAGTTGTCTGGCAGAAGCCCCATCTGCCACAACAAAGAGGGGCTAATTTATTCACATTCTCCTCCTGCCAACACCTCCTCAGTGACACTGGCGCTTACACAGGCAAGCCTGTCCCCAAATGGCTGTGGGACGGTCATACCACCTCTGATTCCAGGGCCTTCAGTGGGTTCCAGAGGGCCGCTTCATCAACGTGTTTCACTTTTCTTCAAGTAAAGTCATAAATTTTAAATGAGACCTCATCGCTTCCTTTCAAACCTAAATGAATAAACCAGTAAATCACATTTCCTGCTTGCTCCCAGAGAGCCTCTCCCTCCCTCTCTTTCAATAACTACAATTAAGAAGGGCTGTCTGGGGAAGGCTGACTCTGCCAGGGCTTTCACGGCAGGAAATGCCATTTCTTTTACAAAAGAGTCCTTCTGCTTTCCGTGTTATAAGGACCTTTCCCGACACATGTATTTATCTATAAATTTGCATGCTGCACAACTCATTCTGGTGAGCAGATCCATGTTGAACTGATGCATACCTTTTACATACAGTTGGGAAGTCACCGTTGGAACCAGAGCAGTTCTGTGACCTTGGAAGAGTTCCTCAGGTGGTGTGGTGTCAGTCATCTTCTTTTAATTTGAATATATCTGGCATTCAATTTGTGTTCTTACCCATAACAGCTTTACAGAGTCAACAACCACCAAGAAAAGTGACACCATGTAACAAGTCAACAACCACCATGAATAGCCACATTGTTGCTGGCAGCTTACAGCTGGTAACTCCTCCCTTTCCAGCAATTTTATCAGATGTCAGTAGGGGGCGCTGTTCAAGCTCAATGGTCGGGGAGATGTGATCTCTTTTTGGTTCTCCAGAACAAACGGGAACTTCTAACTTAACACCACCTTGTCTTTCCCCCAGGAAGGTTCTTCTGTACCCTCACACCAGCCCTGAAAGATAAGTGTTCTAACTCCCATTTTATAGCTGGGGGTTAAAGCTCAGAAAGGTGAAGGACCTGGAGAAATAGGGACTCAAATTCATGCCATTGTTATCTTGGTGGTGGCTCCACCCTAAAAGGAGGGTTCCCAGGCATAGTGGTTTTTTGGGAGGCCTCACGGCTTACAGGGTACAGTCAGAGAGTCATGACTTATGTCAAGTCAAGGACACAGAGCAAACTCAACAGAGAGGATATCAGGGAAGGGAGCCACACACCAGCTCCTGGGGAAACTACACAGGGCACAGCCATGTCCAGAGACACAACTGTGAAATGCTGTCTAATGGGGAAGCTCACCGGAGGTCAGGGCTTTAGTAGGGGCTGGTCACGCAGGTACTGAGTTAGGAACCTAAGTCTCAGATTCCTAGATGGTTGGATAAGTAGCCCCTAAGGCTCATGTGCTGGAGGCTGAGTTTCTTGGTTGGTGTGACAGTGGGGCAACAGCCTCTTCAGGAAGCAGAGCCCAGCAAGAGGTCTTTAGGTCACCAGAGGTGCCATCTCAGAGGGGACAGTAGGGCTCTAGTAGCTTTAGTCTCTCTCTTCTGCTTGCTGGCTTGGGAGGTGAGCAGTGTGCACCACACACTCCTGTCGAGCTGTGCTGTTCTTGCCAGGGGGCTGAAAGAGAACATGGGGCTCTCGATTCTGAACTGGATCCCCCAGAGCCACGAGCCAAAGCAAAGTCACTCTGACATGTTCACTGCAGGTATTTCATGGTGATGAAATGTGAACACAGGTGTGGACCACAATTTTTTTTTTTTAATTTTATGTATATGAAACACTATAGCTGTCTTCAGATACACCAGAAGAGGGCGTCGGATCCCATTACAGATGGTTGTGAGCCACCTTTCTATTGTGCTGAATCTGCTTGCAGCCCTCTGCTGACCTCTGGTGACAGGGCCTATCTGGTGACACTAGAGGCCATGATCCTTATCCCTCAGGATCGCCAGAGCTCAGAGAAACTGCAGTGGCTCAATGTCCTGCAGGCTGGAGATGGACCATAGCCATCTTCAAAGAGCCCAGGACCCAGCATCTCTCACCCCACTGTTGTCAGGGCTGTCATCGTGATGGAAGGAGCAGCTTTTCCTTCCCGTCTACCTTTGACTGGAGTGGCTTTCCTGGAAGGTCAGCTCTTGGCCAGTCCAGATGGATCAGTTCCATCTTTCTAACTTTGCCCTACTCAGTGCTTGCTCCCTTCTGCTCACATTCAGCCCAGGACATTCATGATGGTATAACGCCACCCATCCCAGGCAAGGTGCAGGTCATGGTCACTCTGTGTGGTCAGAGTGGTCCCAGTGGACCCAGTACCACTGGATAGGCAGACTCAGCTGTCTGGGAGCCTGAGTGCTGTCCACTGGTGCATAGGCGGGTTGTGAACCATTGTCTGCTCGGGAAGAGAACAACACTGTCCTATGCCCTCTGGGATGCGGGAACATAATGCTGGTGTCTGCGTTAGCTCTATGGGTCTGCACAGATCAAAGGATCTGTGTTATTGTTACTGCACGTGGTGATCTGTCTCCCTACCCCTTTCATTAAATGGGTCCTTGGTGGCTCAAATGAAAGATTGTCCCAGGTGCCTCAGTGATTTAAGTTAATAGTGCCAAAGTCATCCCCCAGGAGACTATCTGCTTGTATTAAGACACACACAAGCAAAGACTTTAATGATCAACATGCAGAACAGGCTTGATAATTTATGCTCATAATCACGGCTGGATGTGGAAGGAGCTCCAGTTTAATCCCAACTGCCTGCAGCCTGTGACTCAAATCCCCTCCCTTGGCATTCCTGAAAGGCTTTGGAACACGAGGGAGGCCCCTTTCTTTGTCCCTCTCACAAAGTGGCATTCGCCCGCCTCTCCTGGTTACCTGGTAACACGTACCTCAGGCTTCTAAATGGATCAGGAATTCCAACCAAGGTGAATTTTCTAAGCTCCAGGAGATCCGGCTCTCAGAGAAGCTGCTGGGGCTCAAAGGCCTGCAGACTGGAGGATGACAGCGATCTGCCAAGAGTCGGGAAAACCGACCTGGACCCCTGTCTCAGCTGGGGCCAGCCCTGTAGCACCAGGAAATCCCCCTGGGTGTGCCTCAGTGTTCCTTACTATTAAGGCAGTGGTTCTTAACCTGTGGGTCGAAACCCATTTGGGGGTCAAATGAGCCTTTCACGGGTGTCACCGAAAACCATTGGGGAAATACAGATATTTACATTACGATTCATAACAGTAGCAAAATTACAATTATGAAGTAGCGATAAAATAATTTTATGATCGGGGTTCACTATCACCTGAAGGACTGTATTAAAGGGTTGCAGCATTAGGAAGGTCTAGAAACACTGCCTTAAGAGGATGGGTAAGATCCCCTCGCTCTGGTGGTTGCAAAAATCAAGTACAACAATAAGTACAAAGGCGAAGTCTAACAATAAAATATTCATACACAGGCCCTCCGGGTACAAAGATCAAAGGGCGCTCTAAATATTAGGCAGTGGGCAGTTCTGAGCAAAGGCTTCTGGGAAGGGCAGTTTGCCACCTCTGTCCCCTGGAAGCATCACAGAGACACTGCCACCACTGAGAAGGAGGTAATCAATACTATGAACCATCACTCCATTAAAGTGAGGTGCCTGGGAGGAGCTGAGGAGTGACTGTCACCAACACGGAAGTAAAACTGTCTGTTTCTCTTCAAACAGGGTCCCCTGGGGCTTTGTTAAAAGTGCTCCCGCTGTGTCTTTTGAATTAAAGATGGCTTTAGGGCAGCCCAGAATGAGGTGCAGCCAGAGTAGGGAAACAGTCCCCTGTGCACGGGTGCCCATACCTCCCTGAGACACAAGGACAAGGACCACACAAGCTTGTGAAGACAAGAGGTGACAGGGAGACATCATCAGGTCTGAGGTGGGTGACAGAAACCGGGTGGAAAGGACAGCTGGGTTCAGGAGTGCTGAGGCTTGCCACTAATGAGGTCCTGCAAAGTGGCTTCTGAATTGCTCCCATTGGCTCTGAGGACCGCTTTATTCTCCAGGCTAGAGCCCAGGGCGGGCCTGAGAGCCCGCAGAGAGTCCGGGGGCTGGCACATTTACTTGTCATTTGGTAATTTTCAGTGAATTAGGGGTGTGGGCTTTCCATCTGCCATCTGTCTGTACTCTGGTAACCATAGCAACCGCCATCTGCCTGACTTAATATTATCAAGTCCAGTCCTGAAAGAGTGCTGGACAAGGGGTTGGGACCTGGGAGGTGGCAGCCTTAAGTGGACACCATGGACCAGTCCCCTGCGTTCTCTCGGTCTGGGTCTCCTCTGTTCAACAGCAGCTTTGAGCCGTATGTCTCAAAGGGCTCTTTCCCCTAGGAACGAACGTTGTCACTCCAGGAAAAAAAAAAATCACCCAAGCCCATCAGCACTGGGAAGCTTTGGGGAGCCTGGTCAGCATTTCTTCTGTGTCCTGTGTGTGCCATTAGTGCTACCTGTCTCAGACAAAGAGAACTGCGGGTGAACCAACTGCTGAGGAGGCAGATTGTAAAAACAGTGACAGAGCTACGAGGGGGAAAGGCGGGACTCTGTTGGTGCATGGGGCAGACACAAGCATTCCAAGCAGAGCGGGCACCAACAATGGCTCCCCGGGAGCTGCTGGGCCTGGACCAGTGTCACTGGACAAGCCAGGAGCTACCCAGGAGAACCCCCCAGTCAGCACTGTCCCCCACTGGAGCCTGGATTGGGAAAGAGCCATAGTGGCTTTTCTGTGTCACCCGGCCTGCTTTGGCCCCTCACTGAGATGCACATAGTCCTTGTCTCTGTGTACAGTGGACTTCCTGCCCCATGGCCAGTGGTCCACCAGAATCCTGGATGTGAGCACATTTCCATGGGATGTTTGGAGGGAGAAGAGACGAGCACAATGCCAAGTACTATCTGAGGGCTGGAAAGAGAGCCTCCAGGTGTCTTTCTTGAAGCATCTAGCTTTAGATGTCCTTAACTTGGGCATCTGGCTTAGATGTCCTCTCTCAGCTCAGGCCAGAAATCTCCAGAAGCCTGAAACACAGGCTTCCTGGCAGCATCCTGGGTACTGCCCAACTACCACACTTAGCATGCTGAGCTCCCCACTATCCTGTCCAGACGGAATACACAGGCTGTTTCTCAGAGCTCCTGATCAAGTCAACCCCCCCCCCCCCCCCCCACACACACACACAGGCAAAGGAGGCTAGCTCCTCTAGACATCCATAGACACTAATGGTTTTTTTGTTTTTGTTTTTGTCTTTTAAATGATACAGGACAGTGATCAGTTAGGGCACTAGGGGCACTTACAGTGTGGTGTTAAAAACAGTTAACCTTTGACATCCCCAGCAGTTGGTCGTTTTCTATTGATTTCCTTAAAGCAGTAACCTTCAGATTATGTGCCCTTTAGACTTGATCAGCCTCTCTGGTCCCACGATCTTTTCATGTTTCCAAAGGTGTAGCCCTTTTTGGATGGAAGCTTCTCGAAGCCCTACGTCTGAGACTCACTGGATACCCAGGATTCCGGTGCTCTGTCTTGGTGATTCTTGAATCCCATGTGGGACTCCCGAACTCTGGGAATCTTCACCTTCCTTTATCCATTCAAACTATCCACCAGGACCCGGATCCACTTCAATCCCCATTTTCAAATAACTGCAATAGTAGGTTCTTAAGCATTTACATCCCTGTTTGTTCTAGGGCTGAACTCTTCAAGAAGTGGATAAGGCAGCAGGCAGGGTGTAGGAGGATGCGAAACCCTGCTCCTGAAGGGGAAACTGAGGCCCAGGTAGTGTTGTCCACTTTTGTACAATGAAATTCTTTGTCCTACACCCTAGAACATTGGGGTCCCGCTCTTCCCATTCTCCCGGGTCTTTCTAGGTCAAATCCCACTCACCGAATTCGCAGGGCCCATCGCGAGCCTTGTGTAGGTGGCCACGGTGCGCGCGGGGTGCATGTCGGGCGCGCAGACGTAGCGCGCAGATGCTGGAGTAGGAGCGGCCGTCGGAGCCACAGACCGCGCCGCGTTGCGCGCACACGCAGAGCCCGGTGCCCTCGGGCGCCGTCCCCGAGGCGCGACTAGCACACACCAGGCCAGGGCCGCAGCGTGCGCCCACTCGTCCCCCGCAACTCGCACCCTCGGCGCCCAGGCAGCGCGCGCAGCAGCCGCACTCGTCGCGTGCGGAGATCCAGGGCTCTGGGCAAGGCGAGGGCGCAGGGCAGCGATCCTGCTGGCACGGGCTGCACTCGGGGTGTCGTCTACCCGCGTCGCGGAGCCCGAGACCCCCGGCCAGTGACGGCAGGAGCAGGAGCAGCAGCTGCAGACGCGGCATGGCCGGCTCCCAGACGGACCGCAGCAGCGCCTCTGCTCCGCTTAGCGCTCGGTGCATGCAAAGCCACCGCGCCCGCCCCGCGCCCGCTGATTGGCCCGGCCCGCACCGCGGGGCGCCCCTCGGCCCGGGACCAGCGTGGCGCGGCCCAACCCGCTCTCCGAACTGCAGAGAAGTATCCAGAACAACTCTGCCGCCCTCGATTGAGCTCTGGGAAGACTCAGCAAGGTCCAAAGGCAACTTGTCCACGGGCCTTAAAATTTTTTTTAAACATTTATTATGATAAATAAGTACACTGTAGCTGTCTTCAGACACACCAGAAGAGGGCGTCAGATCTCATGGGTGGTTGTGAGTCATCATGTGGATGTAGTTGCTGGGATTTGAACTCAGGACCTCTAGAAGACTAGTCAGTGTTCTCTTACCCGCTGAGCCATCTCTCCAGCCCCCAACCCCTTAAAATGTTATGACTCAGTCTTCCCACCAGGATGCCCTATTTTAATTTGCTCTCTTTCTAGTTTTGTTTAGCAAAGGGAATCTCTATTTTAAGAGGCCAGATTTTACAAATGGGTGGAGAGATTTTCTTCCCTGATCGAATACTCAGTTCCCCGGCCCCGTTTCCAGTGGCCGCTCTGGCTATCGGGTTCTTGGGTATGTTTTCAGGAATCCTCTCTGCCTGTACAAGTGTGCATGAGCACATAGCCCAGTCCCCTCATATAAAACACCCACTGACCGAGTGCACCTACACTCTGCACTTGGGCTTTTCTGCTTACAGAATTTCAGGTTTCCCACCTTTTATCATATCCGGAATCCAACTCTCTTCCAAACAATGGGTGCACAGGTGAAAGGGTCGTGTGCTCTCAAAGGTCTTGCTTTCAATACTTTCAAAAAATTATTCAACTAATTTATATGCATTGGTTTGAAGGTGTCAGGTCCCCTGGAACTGGAGTTACAGACAGTTGTGAACTACCATGTGGACTTTGGGAATTAAAGCCAGGTTCTCTGGAAGAGGAATTCAATCACCAAGACTCCACCCCCCATGGGTATTTCTTAATGCTACATAAAGCCATGCGTCATATGCTTGCTAGGGCCTTGTGGTGACTAGATACAGGGATGCCTTTTTGACTTTGTGTAGACCAGTCTTGATTGTTATACTTTGCATAGTATTTAGATACATGAATGGAAATTAACCCCTTGTGTTCCGACCTTTGGCCACTAAGAATGTTGGGATGGGGTCCCAGAGCACAAATCTCCGGACGCCCATCTTGAGGTCTGGTCTTTTGCTATGTATTGCAATGCTAGATACTGCCTCCCCCCAGGCCTGGTTGCATGTATACAAGTGATGCTATGTAATCTTACTCCCAAGTTATCCCTGATTGGTGAATAAAATGCCTACTGCCTATAGTTGGGCAGAAGAGAGATAGACAAGTGAGTGTTTGGGCTCCCAGGCTTGGAGTCTGAGTAGAGACCACAAGGAGAGGAGAGAATGTGGAAAAAGAGATGCCATTGCGTAGGTAAGTGAATCATGAAAACATGGCCATGAGGGCTGGTCAGTTGGAGTTAAGAGCAGCCCAGATGAAATTATAATTCAGGGATATTGATAGAAAAGTAGACGTAATAGCATGGTGGGTAGCTATCTGCCCAGCTCTGGTGCTGATTAAGGCTTATTATAGATGTAAAAGTTGTGTGTCTTTTATCCGGGAACTGAACGATCTAAGGTGGAGTAGAAACCCCGTTTTGAGGTTAAATATCTACTACAACACACCTATGGCATAGCTGGCACAGTATGTTGAAAGACAGGGTCATGCTGTGGGGAATCCATACAGGCTACCGTAGGCTCTGCACACCTCATCCCTGACAGTGGGGGCTCGGTTGTGTGGCTAGGGGAATCTACCCGAGGGAGAGAAGAGCTTAGCAAACCGGGGTTCCCAGGAGCCATCACCTACTGCTCCCAGGTCACTCTCTTGTATATTTTTGGCTTATGTCTGGAGGTGGAGAAAGCTTCTCAGTATCTAGGATGAGCTGGGGCAGATCTCACACGGGACATCTGGGTTCCTTTCTTAACTCAATTCCTGCAGTCCTCTGGGGGAGGTCCTTATCCCTGAAAGAAGCCCCTGTGGAAGCCACTTTATGTGGTGAGCAGAACCGAGCCATTGAATATAACCACGTGGCTACCCATTCAATCTCTTATCTTACAATGGGCCATGTGGAGCAGAGCTGGTTACAGGCCTTGGGGAACGGGGGTAAAGCGTGAGGAATGAAGAGGAGAATGCTGGGAAAGCTCTCTGTGCGTGTTCAGTACTAAGATTTCAGTTAACCCAGATACCTCTGGCTTTACCTAGAACAGCCTCTTCACCTGTTCACACCTATTGATCCTCTGATCCCATTTGTGACTTTTTCCTAAGAAAATAATCACTCGGGCTGGAGAGATGGCTCAGTGGTTAAGAGCACTGACTGCCCTTTCAGAGGACCAGGGAAATCTCCTCACATAGACATGCAGGCAGGCAAAACATCAATACACATAAAATAAAAATGAATATGGCATGCTCTAAAAGGAAGAAAGGAAGGAAGGAGGGAAAAGAATCACTCCATTTGAAGATTTCATCTCTGAGTTGGCCACTGTATCAAAAACTTGGAAACACTCTAAGGCAGGCAATGACTGAGTAAATTCTGGCTCATCTGACAATAGAGGACTAGGTAGACATTGAAATGAGCAAGATGTAGGCTCATGGAAATGCAAAGATGTTTATAATGTATCACTTATTGTGATGGTCCTTATACACTGTACATCTGTGTCTGGCATATGCACATGTGAATATAGATGCAGCTGTGTGTGTGTGTGTGTGTGTGTGTGTGTGTGTGTGAGAAAGAGAGAGAGAGAGAGAGAGAGAGAGAGAGAGAGAGAGAGAGAGAGAGAGAAATAGATCATTTAGTGATGTGAAGGAGACTGTTCATGCAACAAAGCAGGATTTGGAAACAAAAGTGATAGACTGCGCTGCCTTTCAGGGAGGACCTTCTGGTTACTCCAAGCTTGGCTCCACCACTGTCCAAGCAGAGAGCAGTCTGCTGTACAGTGAGTGAGCTCCCTGTCAGTGGAAGAGTTCAAGGGCGAATCTTGGAAGCTATGGAAGGGATCATCAAAGTATTAGAGTTTGGAAGAGGTGATTGAAAAATCCTTCAAACTGAACTGTCATTCCTGAGGTCCAAAATCTGACTGTGAAACCAGGGTGAACCAGATGTGACAAATGTATACAGCACAGGATTTCTCTGCTTTTTATGCAGACACTGAGGGAGCAGGCGCTGAATGATGTCACTATGAAATTCATGTGTGCTTAATGCAGGTTGGGATATACAATTCCACAGAGGCGCATTTACATACGATCTACATTCCTTTTAAATGGTAGGGAAAGCATTATGTATGCATAATGGCCCTGAGAATTAAAGCAAAGGATTCATTTTCCAGCCCTGAGCCTGGGGCATCAAAGTCTGAGTGTGTCTGGGTGGGGAAACATACCAGGCTTTGAAGATGATCAGCTCTGTCTCTTTTAAATTGCCCCAGTCCATAACCCAGCAGAGTCAGTTATTTCTCTCAGTATGCTTCTCAGGGAGCCAACTAACACTGTGGGCCACAGATGGGGGTCTCATGGGATTATGGGAAATGAGGGGGGTGAACTTTCCTTATAGGGAAAGGAACGAGGGCAGGTGGTGAGACCCCAGGCACCTAGGTAGTGATTAAGCAACAAGAATGGATGTGACTTTTTGCCACACATGGGGCCTGGGCATAAACACAAGGAAAAAAACAATTAATGGCCTGAAGTGGATGCATGCATACTTGCTCATTCATCCAATGAATAGCGAGTGTTTCCATTCCGGAGAAACACAAGCAAGGGAGGCCTCTCATGAACAGCCGCTCCTGGAAGGCCTCTCTGTGTTTTTAGACTCCCAGTGGACCACCTTGCAGAGGAAGAATCTTGTGAATAATGTGCAGGGGCTTTCAAGGGACATGATTGCCTTCAACAATGTATACAGTGAGCACAGCAAGATGCAGACTTCTGCAAAGATGTGCATTCAGATGCTGAGCAGCGGAACAAAAGAAGCACAGAGGATTCCTCTTCCTTCTGGAAAGCTGAATAAAGCAATGAGACAGATACTGGACAGGGCTGCGTTAGGGCAAGAGGGCGCACAGTTTTCTCTCTGGGCATCTGTTCCAGGCCAGGGTGCAGAGAGGTAAGCCAAGCAGATCCAAGAGGTCTGGCTGGACAGGAGAGGAAGAGGTCAGCGTTTAGAGCTGGGGTAAGGGGACATTTGGAGAACAGGGACATGAGTGAGGGAGGAGGTATAGAGAGAGAACCCCAAAATTCTCCTACCTTTGGCTGACTCTGTACCGTGTCGATGCAGAGCAAGATCAGGGTCTGGCACAGACTGGCTGCTGGGGCAGAGAGCTGAGTAGTGATCCTGTGGCTCTTGTCCTGATGGGAAGCTGGAGTCTTGCCCAGGTCTGAGTGGACTATCCCAGCCTCAAAGTGTCCCTTCCGGTGGCACTCCTATCAGTTGAGCAGTATGACCCTGCAGAGGTGTGGGGTTAGGCACTAAGGCTCCTCTCCTCTAGGATTCCAAGTTGGAATTTTTCCAGCCTCCCTTTGTTCTAGCCCTGAGGGCAGCAGTTGCTCCCTGCACTTGCCTCCCATGACTTACCTAGCTTGCCATTTCTTCCATTAGGAATCTCTCCGTTTGCTGATAAAACCCTAAAGGACGTATTAACCGATACCAGAAGCGGTCCCGGGAAACAGCCCTCAAAGACGGATCACAATCAAATAGCCAGAGAGCTTCACTAGAAAGAAGCTCCGATAATCACTTAAATTATTTATGAAAATAACAAGTGAGGAATGTATTTCTTAGCTGCAGGGCCAGTGTTGCTGAAAAATGACCGATGCAGTTTAATTGTGTGGGCTGCATAATCACAACCTAAGCTGGATCCACAGCCTTGCCCATGTCCCGTGTCAAAACCAGGACATGGGGTTGGAAATGGTGAGCACCTGAAACTTGATATGGGGGATATCAGTGTGGACTCTGAAGAAATGGGAGCCTCCCTTGCTAGAGGAAGCTTGCCTGGCGTGTTTTTACCAAAGACCCTGCAATAAGGGCCTGTAGGCAGCTGCCTGACAAGGATGCTTTGCTCCCGAGACTCATTCCCTGTGACCCCAAGAGTCTCAACAGGCATTGGACATGCATGAACAGAGCGAATCTGGAATATGAAGTTGCATTTATTGATCCACGTCCTCTGATCAGAGATTCTGGACTCGGGGCCAGACTCATGTAGCAGGAGGTGGCGCTGCAGTTAATTCTTGGCTAGCACCTAGCGGTAGGATAACCTCTGTGTAGTAATCTGGAGGTGCCAGGACTTCCTGTATGTGTTGCAGAGGAAACAATGAAAAGGCTTAGGGGGATGTTGGAAGAGATTTGTTATAACAACCTGCATGCCTGCCCAGTGGGCTCAGGGGATGTTCCTGTCATCATGACACTGAGAAAGTCACGTGTCGGTACCACGCCTGGGAATCAACCCAACCGCATCTAAGGCAGCATATTACAGAGACACCTACAGGTCTGTCATAGCACTAGTCACAACTGTCAAGCTATGGAATCAGCATCAGTGCCCAAGAACAGATACATGGTTCAAGAAAATGTGGTATGTATACATAATGGGGCTTTATTTAGCCATAAAGAGGGATAAAATTATGTCATTTGTAGGAAAACAGATGGATCTGGAGAGCCCTACATTAAGGGAAGTGAGCCAGACTCAGACAAATAACGTATGCCTTCTCGTATGTGTGGATCATATATAGAGGTGTGTGTGTGTGTGTGTGTGTGTGTGTGTGTGTGTGTGTACATAAGCTTATGTAGGACATGAAAGTATAAACTAGGCTCTTTAGGAAAAGGAAGGGGACTAGTAGGAGCTGGTGAGGAGAAAGGGAGATTTGGGAGGGAAAATACCTGAAACTTGAATGAAAATATCTTTGTGAATAATGACTACACACACCAATAGCAAAAAGAACCTTAAAGTACCTCCACACTGATTCCCATGGTCTGTACCGGTTTGAACTCCCCCACATAAGTGCCTGCTCCTCTCCTTCACAGCCACGCCAGCATTTGTGTGTGGTCATTTTTAGTTTTCTGACTGGGATAAGATGAAATCTCTAAGTAGTCCCCCCCCCCCCCCCCCCCCCCCCGAGACAGGGTTTCTCTGTATAGCCCTGGCTGTCCTGGAACTCACTCTGTAGACCAGGCTGGCCTTGAACTCAGAAATCCTCCTGCCTCTGCCTCCCAAGTGCTGGGATAAAAGGCGTGTGCCACCACCGCCCAGCATCCAAGCAGCTTTAATTTGTGTTTTGCTGGTGACTAAGTCTGCTAAGGTTTAAAAATATATGTCTCAGCCATTTTCATTTTATCTTTTGAGAACGTTCTGTCTAGTTTCATGCTCCATTGTTAAATTGGGTTGTTTCTTTTCCCCACAATTAGGTTTCTGAGTTCTGTGCATGCTTCCAGAAGAGAACAGTCATCGTCAACCTTGCTCAGCTGTGACTCCTTCCAGGTGCGTTAACGACTATCCTGGTGAGACATTACCACGGGTGTAGTAGTGGCCTGAGCATCATGAATGTAGCCAACCACTTTCTGATTGGTTAAGCTCCACTCAAGATGAAACCAATACCTGGAGTTGTTATTAGAGGCTAGAGCATGTGGTTAGACAGGCCATTGTCCCTGGGGGAAACCTACTGCCATTCTTCTGTTCTGTGGACATCTTATTAAACCCACTCCTAGTGCATTATTAGCATATCCATAGATTAGTGTGTCTCTCAATCCTCATCAGGGAGACTTCTTTCTTCAGTAGGTGTCAGTTAACACAGAGATTCACAACTGGTCAAGTCACAGAGAGTAAGAGACCTAGGAATGCATAGCCCTACATCAGCCTTCTAGACCACACTTGCTCCTTCCAAGGCTCAGGTAGCATTGAGGAAGGCAGGGCAGAAAGACTGGATGGCCAGAGGTGATCGCTGACACAGGATGGCAGCTGCATAGACAGACCTGCAGCAGCTGAAACAGCATGAGCAAAACCAGTGCAAGCCAGTCAAAATTCCTGCATGGAGGTGGGAGGCTGAGGTGAAGTCCCACCTGTAGGGGAGGAGCTATTGACAACTGATAGCTGCTTGGAGAGGGAGGAGGTGAGGAGCCCTGAGTAGGTCAATCATTCTCCAGTGGATGTTCACACATCCAAGAGTGTATGGGCAGCACGAACTGAAATTGTTGGAAGTTTATTTTGTTTTTGTGTTTTGTTTGTTTTAATGAGGTCACAGCACTGGGAGGGTAGGGAAGTAGGGAAGGAGATGTATGCAGATTTGAGGGTGGGGAGATAGGGAAGTGGTGATTATGATCAAAATAAATTCTATAAAATTCTCAAGGAATTCATAAAAAATAAAGAAGTAAAATTTTAAAGAGACAAAGGAAAAGAAAAGAAAAAGAAAATAATTCACAGGACCGGAGAGATTGCCCAGTGGTTAAGACCACTGACTGCTCAATTGTGAGGCCCTGAGTCCAGATACCAAGCCGCAGGCTCTAGCCATGCTTGACCTTGGTGTGTTTATAAAGCCAGTGCTGACAGAGGGGACCGAGGGCTGTTGTAGTTTGTAGGCTGCCTGGATGAGAAGTGGAAGCTCCAGGTTTGGCAAGAGAACCTGCCTCAAGCAACAATAGAGAGGGACACTCAACATTTCTCTCTGGCCTCCACACATGCACACATACGGGAACATATACCTGCACATGCTCACACACACATATGCACACACTCACATATGTACATATACACACACATACACACACCTGCACATATATACATATGCACACATACATGGGTACATATACCTGTACATGCTTGCACACACACAAATGCATATGCACATACATGTATACATGTGAACACACACACATGCACACACATACATGCATACACTCACAAATATACACACATGTGTACACATACACATGTATACACATGCTTGTGCACACATACACACACACACACTTGGAAAGCCTTTTTAAAATAATTGGCTCTCCACTGGTTCCTTCCAGTCTGTCTGGGCTGGTTCCCTGAGCAGATTATGGGTGCAAACTTGGCAGCCAGTCTCACAACACCCAGAGGAAGCTCCACTCCCAGGTGCTTTAACACATCCAGGATCCCAGGATCCCAGAATCACAGGATCACAGAGACAGTTTGACTCTGAGGAGTTCTGACACAA